>NC_090778.1:24605000-24885000 GCF_040054535.1 Antennarius striatus
TCATTTTTATTTTTTTTTTCCTTTTACATTATCCTGTTTGACTCCCAACCGCTGTGACACGCATCACCTTCTTTCTTCTCTGGGTGTTTATTATAGAAACTCGTCAGTTTAAGGTTTTGAAGGTAAAGTAAGCTGACGAGGTGAGACCGACTGGAAGAAAGAAAGTACTCTTTTGTTCCGTCGCCAGCATGTCTCCCTCTTCCCTCTACGGTTTTCCAGTCATTATGAGCAGACTCTTTGGGATGGGACTGGGAAAACAGGGCGTTATCATTTCCATAGCATTCCTGTGTCAGCTGTGTAGGAATGTAAAAGATAATGAGATGCTTCCCATTGTTTCCCTCCTTTTTAGAAGATAAGTCTGCCTCATATTTTAGCAATAAACATGCACTTCATTTCAAACAGTACAAGAACAAAATGAAGATTCTTACTGCGCTGCCCTCTGGCATCATCCAAATGCATTCAGTTGTATGATATGTATTATTTGTTTCTGGCAGGCAAGCTGAATAATTATTCATAGACATTATTGTACATATTCTCTTGCTAGAAGCGATAATGTTTATGTAGAAAGACAGACAAGTATGTGCCTTCACCACACACGGTTATTTATTGATTTGGTTCAGGCCAAACTGTCGATTGAGATAAATCTGATCATATACAGAGATTTTATTGGCAAAAATACTTTTAATAAACTTCATTGCCAGTGTTAAATGTGTTTTATTGTATTATTAATATATATGTAGTGATTCATAAATATATGATATGAAATAATATGGATTTATGGAAGTCTAGCACTGAAACATTGCACTAAATATTGTTTTGCAAGTTATTTGAAGGATTTTTTTTTTCTTGCTTGTTTACAAAGTAATTCATTTAGAAAAATAATTGACAGGTAAATCAATACTGAAACCACAGTTTGTGTAATGCCCTCTGAAACTTCAGGAAACCCTGGAGCCTGGTTAAGGACTTTGGTTACCTTTTTGTCCTGTGATTTCTGTCATGTTTCTTCCAGTATGATTCACCCTTTCACGTCTCCTCATCTCAAACGCATTAAAACAGGAAGTACAGCAACTCTTTTCCAGCTTTTTACATTCTTATTCAAACACGGGTGCACCAGATCTTTTTTTAAACTATAATTGCATGTGTTCAAATATTTTCCTTTCAAATCAGCATGATTGACAGTCTTGTGGAAAAAGAAAAGCTGTTCAGCTTAAAACTCCCATAGTGTTGAGGTTCATCCCTGACCTCCGTGCATGAGACAGGATGTTTTGTTCAGTGGACAGTGATGGAAAGGTATTTGTTTCAGCAGCTGGTAGCTGCTCCAGCAGATGGTGTAATAGTGACTGTATGTATTGACTGTACTCATACCTCAGAGTGAGTCAGATAAATGAACGTTCCACCTCCGTCACTACTTCATTGCTGATGTCATATGGGATTCTAGACTGTAGGTGACAACCAAGTAATAACTCCTCGCTCTTTCCCTCCATCTCTTCCTTTTCTTTTGCTCGCTCTCTCCCTTCTACCTCTACCTAGAAAGCACACTTCCATTCCTCAGTTATCTGTCTCTCTCTGTCTGCCTCTCCAGTCCCACTCTGTCTCTCCTTCCTCACCCCCGCTCTCATCTATGTGATGTGTGATATGTATCATTGGTTAAGACTACTCCAGGCCAGCATGTTGACATTCCCCCGTGCCTCTTCATCTCTCCCCGCAGAGCTGAGTGCTGTTGAGTTGTGTTGATTAATGATATTGATCGCTCAACACACTGCTTGACTTCCAGTGAACGAAGAGGGGAGAGAGAGAAAGAGGGAGAGAGACGGAAAGCCGGAGCTGGGAGAGTGAGAGAAAAATCGGAGGAGAAAAATAACTCACTCACTCACTCTCGATACAGTATTCTTTTTTTTTTTTTTCGTAACCTCTGTTTCCATGGAAACCATACCACAGGGAAAGAGATGGAGAGAACACAGATGCATAGAAAAAGAGAAGGAAAACCAAACAGGTATACAGGTGATGAGGGTGCATGTGAGTTCACTTATCCATGGCTGTCTGCTGCCAAGTTGCATGAATGTCTCCAGTGAACAATGAGGAAGAGTCTCCAGGTGTCTTCAACATCAATGGGAATAAAAGCGGAATGTCAATATCCTCCGAGGATGGTCTCCTTGACGCCTGATAAGTTGTGTCGATAGCAATGAGGAAGTGTCGATACCTTTTTAGGAGTTCATGATCTTGTTCTGATGAAGTTGGTCACAGGGATAGATAGATATGGATGAAGACAATTAGCTGCCCTTCCAGGAGAAGTTCACTAATCAGTAAGCAGTAACTGATCACACTTCTGGTACTGATGAAGATGATTGATAATATCATCCTTGTGGCCTGTTGAGGAGGAGATGATGAGGCACTTCATGCTGGGAAGTGGAATTTCCCCCGCAATGTTAACTAATGGAGTTTCCTCCTTCCCAGGCCTAAGAGGACACATGGGGAGAGCCATACCACAACTATGATGGGGTTTTCAGACTCCCATGAAAGCTTAAATGTGACGGAAACGTTTTAAAATGCTGGTATGAAATCTTTGTGTGTGTTGATGTTTGTGTGTCAGTGTTCGACTTTTACAAAGTATGTGAACCGGGGTCTGTCCCAGTGAATCAGCAGGCATATGGGAAAAATGAAAAACTAATATGTCAAAGATTTCTGTGTGTGTGTGTGTGTGTGTGTGTGTGTGTGTGTGTGTGTGTGTGTGTGTGTGTGTGTGTGTGTGTGTGTGTGTGTGTGTGTGTGTGTGTGTGTGTGTGTGTGTGTGTGTGTGTGTGTGTGTGTGTGTGCATGTGTGCGTGCGTGCGTGTGTGTTGCGGCGGTTGTGGTGCAGGAAGGAAAGAAGTGATCTGAGGTGCACACTACTTCACGTACCCACAGGCAATCCCACACATCCCCCCTATGAAAACAAATGTAAGAGGACGCCCACATTCATTCTGCGAAGTTGAGCGGAATGGAACAGGACGTAACCTTTCTCAGGTTTGTCACCAGAGCCACCGTGCTTTCAACACCACTCCAAAATAGACAGAAAAAGGTGACAGAGATGGCACTGACACTGCTCACGGAGCGCTTTTACTCGCCTGCGAATATTCACAAAACTGAAATTGCTTATATATTTTAGAATATGTGCAAAGGGTGCAAATATCTATCTGCAAGAGCATGTTTCACATATGCGTGAGGGTTTTTTTTTTCACAGGTTTTGCATGTACTGCCCATGCCTATGTGCAATCATGCCTCTTTTCTGTCTGGCTGTGTTCTCCCAGCTGTCCTAACACTGGTCTGTGTTGACAGTAAACACAGCTGCAGGTCACAGAAGGCCTCGCTCTGGTCAGACGTGGGGCTCTGAAGGCCAATGGTGGAGGGAGCACGAAGGGAACACAAAGCGAGAAAGGGTAGGGGGTAACTGGAAGGACAGGGTATTCATTGGTAGGGAAAAAGGAGACCTGGAGATGAAGAAGAGGAGGTCCATCATGTGGTTCTCTGCTCTGTAACTGAAGAAGGAGGAACAAGAGGAAGTGAGAAGTAAACATGTTACTTGAAAAAGGTCAAGAAAGGGATAGAGGAAGTTTGAGAGAGGAGATTTTTAATTTTGATCTGAAAAAGGGAGATTAAATTAAAATGGAATAGGAGAGATAGAAGGATTAGGATGTCCTAGAGGCCAGAATCAAAAGGCAGCTAATAACAGACACTTAGCAAACTGCACCCATGTGTCTCAATTAATGTCATTGCCATCACATGCATACAGTTTTGAGACCTTTTTCCATAATTGTTAATCGGATGTGTCTTTTCAGATCGATACGTTGCAATAAATCATCTACAACTCTATGTTTTTAACAGATGGCATTAGCATTGCTTACAGACGCACCACCATCAGAGGTCCATGACCTTCGTATGTGTGATTGATAGATTGTCTGGCCCCGTCTGTGTCGCGGCCCCGGCTGTAAGACACACATTGTTTTGGTAACCCACCTATCTTTATGTACACACTCCCCCCGTGAGAGTCCTCGCAGGATGAAGAGGCGAAGATATGTGAGTATATACAGACACGCACACACCGGACTCAAGCACATATAAGCACACCAACACCGAAAAAAAACCCATTGACGTGTTCCTTTCCGGCCCCTAAGGACAGATCAGGCACAGCTGTGGCTTGGGAGGTCACGAGGCTGGGAGGGGTTAGACTGAGCAGACTCTGAGAGAGCCCAGCGCGGGGTCATAGGTCACTCCCAGCAGCCCTGGCGGTGTGAAAGGTCATGGGTCATAGTCTCACCACGATGTGTCGGCAGGGTAGGGTTTCAAAAGGCGGCTGGGGCCAGTGAGAGGCGCAGATTTATAGATACGGACCTGAGCTCTGGGTCTCAGTCCGAGGTAATTACACAGAATATGAGCATGCCCGTTGAGGCTTGGCCGCCATATTTCATTTCCACCCTGAGCCCCTGTAGACTGAAATAATACATGAGATAGCCAGGGAGAGACGAGAGGCGAGACCAGGGGGTAGAGAGCCAGAGAAAGGAAGATCTACTGATGCAAGGGGAGCAAGAGATAGAATGTGCTAAGAGAGAGAGAAAGAAAGGGTGAGAAAAGAGGGGAACATGTTACAGTGAATGAGCAAGATTAAAAAAAAAGTCGCAGTGAGAGAAAGTCGGTACAAGACTGGTAGAAGCAAAGGCAAAGGGTCATATTTGTTACTAAACAAAACTCCATTCTTAGCAACAAGACCTTTGACGTCAAATTCCAGTAAGACAGAGAGAAGGTCACGGGGATCATCCCCAGGGAAGGCCGGGAGCCGGAATGACACGGAGCATTGACAGCAGGGAGTGACAGCCTCGCGAGAGGAGAGGAGCACAGGAACAGATGGAGCGAGGGAGGGGAGTGAAAGAAAAGAAGAGCCCAGAAATTAGATTAGTTTAGAAAGTGAAGTTGCGATGCAGCGAGCTTGATATCCTGCTCGGAGCAGTTTCCCGTGAGAACCTCATCGGGCCACCGTGGGCTCAGCGAGACAGTTCAAACATATTTACCCCTCGTTGGAAGGTACAAATTAAATTAGGCTCTTCCACAAAGAGGAGATGCTTTCCCCTTCTGTTCTGATGTCATGGTAGTGGGGGCGGTATGGAGTGGGGGTCGGTCCGCTCGGGCCTGCATGCATTTATCTCAGAGGCCATTCATCTTCCAGTAACCTCCACCAACCCCCTTTTGCTTTTCTAGATCCTTCTGTCCCTCTTGCTAGAGACTGTATCAGGGTGCTTCTCTGAGTAGTTGCGAACACACATGTGGCCAAACACAGACCCCTTCATAGCGCTAACACTAACTTTACAGTACTCCTCATCGCCGCCTCCTCAGTCTAATCCTGTATATTTTTGAAAGGTTACAGTCTGCAGAACAATGGGGAGCGTCCATTCCTTTGTTCCCGTCTTAACAATGACCAAGCAGGTTTCATTGGAGATCATTACAGTAATTGCTTCATAATTGCATCGACTTTAGCCTTGGCTGCGGCCCATTCTCTGAGTGCATCCAGGCCCTGTCATGGACTCTGCTGTGTGACCCTAAACCGGGAACAGGGAGGTTGCTGTCACTTAGCCGTTAGCCAACCTGGCAAGACAACAGCATTCCTGTGCTAGAGGGGGAGAATTTTTTTCTCTGATTCAGTTTTTGAACAATTTCTGTATTCTTTTCTTTCCTAGCAATCATTACTTCTTCTTATTTTTTTTAACTGCCTCGCTTTCTTGCTTTCTATCTTGTCTTGGTGGATCATAAATGTTTCCAGATAGCGACAACAAGAGGAGGCCTTCGCCCTCCGCCCTCTCCTTCTGTATTTGTAGAAATCCGCATCTGCTTCCAATGCCGCTGATTTTTTGGAAAAGGAGAAAGAGTCTGATGACTAAACCGAGCGTTTTGATGAAGCTTCATACATGATGCTTCAGATTTTAGCAAGCTCACAGGGTTTTTTCATTATGTGCACCATCAGATCACATGTCTTCAGCCCCAACCCATTTTTCTGCCCCTAATTATACTCTACCTTAGCAACGAGCTAACCTGCCACTACAGTCCTGTGATAGAAACAAAAAAAAAATCCTCAACTGCTACCGCCACATAATAAATCAATCCGTTATTTACGAGTGAACTCATTCAGAAAGGAAGCATATGTAATCTACTCATCCATGCTGAGAGGATGCTGAGCGTGAGAGGAGGAGCGGTAGAGGAGAAGTGGGGTGTGTTCTGGGACGAGGCAGGCGGCCAGCTGAGAACGAATTCTGTTTTTGTTCCTAACTCCCCAAAGAGAGGTAGGAACCAGTAAACAAACAAAGTGAGTGAGAAAGTGTTTCCTTCTTTAATGACAAAAGAAGTGACTGAGAGAGAAAGGGAAGGGAGGGAGGGAAGGACGACTTTGGCCTTTTTTCTCTGTGCCCTCTGCCCTATATGTATGCAGGCCAGTGACCTGCACAAGGCAGGGGGGAAGGGGAGGTGCACGCAGATGGGTAAACAAAGCCTTTGTTTACTATTTTGCTTTTTATTATGTTGGGAGAGATTAGTAGTTATGGATTTTTTTTTTCCAGTTGGGGTCAGGGAAAAGAAGAGACAAGTGGAAAGTGTTATTGTCAGTTGCCATATCTTCACACGCAAGGTCGCAAATACAGTTGCACAATCCAAGCCCCACCCAGTACCCCCACGACCATTGAGCCAGTCACGCCCCTGTCAGTTCCTATCACGGTGTCCCTACCTGAAATATGCAGATGAGGACTTTGTGGTCCTCTGTTCCAGCTTGGATGCCTATTCTTTAGCTTCTTGGTCTATTATGGCCTAAGCTCTGGGTGGGTCGCCAGCACGCCACGCATACACTCACACAAAAACACACACATTGCTCCTGGGGTCATAGCCTTTCAACCTCAGGGGCTCGACTTCTGCCACTGCAGCCTGACAAATCACCCTGCAAAACATTTTAAAAAAAAAGGAAAAAAGAAAAGCGCCAAGGCCCCAGTGTGAGAGGGGCCCGGGTTCCAAGTGACTCCTCCAAACTCTGCTCCGTTCCGTGCAAAACACTAGCGAACCGCTGTTACCCTACTCCCACTGGATTCAGACAAAGGGGAGGAAAGAAGATGACAAGAAAGAGAGTTGGTTGAAAAAAGGGGAGAAGACCAAAAAAGAGAGATGGGAAGAGAGAAAGAGATGGGAGGAAGAAAGAGACATTTAGGTTCTTTCATTTGGTGGACTATGATAAATGGCCTGGCCTTTGGCTGGTCTGTACTCCCCCAGTGCTGTCATTGGGCCTCTCCTGACAAGAGGGTCTTTGAGGGAGAATGGACCCCACAAATATTGCTCTTTGTCCCAGACAGAGTATAGCCAACACTCTAATGCTCTGACTTTAATCAAGTAAAACCAGCAAAGCAAGAGTCTGCTTTTATGTGTGAGTCAACCCTTATGTGTGTGCGTGTTTCGTGTGTGTGTGTGTGTGTGTGTGTGTGTGTGTGTGTGTGTGTGTGTGTGTGTGTGTGTGTGTGTGTGTGTGTGTGTGTGTGTGTGTGTGTGTGTGTGTGTGTCTACTACCGAATACTGTGTGTGTTTTAGAGAAGAGGCGACAGACAGAACAGGAGGGGGAGCAGTCTTGGAGGACTGAAGAAAAGTACACTACACTACATTACACTGGCATGTCTCCCCATTAGTCTTTTTAAGACATTCAGAGCTTTGCCTTAGGGGCACGTGGGTAGATTTTGGGAGAAGGCTGAATCCAGTTACACCCAAAGGCACATTGAAAATTGACTCAGCGTTCAAAACAACTTGCGAAGTTCACCTCTAACAAGGGGAGGTCTTAGCGAGGAAAACTTAAATGAGCAAGTGCACGTCAATCTCGAAATGCGTATTCCACTGCGTTGTAGTGACAGAAATATGTTAATGCGTTCCGGCACTTGTTTTTACTGTGATTTTGGGGCCAAGCACTAATTACACACTGCGTTACATACATTGGAATAACTCCTTAAAGGAAAATGATCAGATTTGGAGCGTTACAATCATTTTTAATTTGCAAAACACTGATTAGCATGATTGACAGCAGAAGTCTAAAAATGTGCCTGCGTGCCCCAAGTGACACGAATGGCGAATTGTTGGTTTCTGAGGAAGGCCTGCTGGTAGATGGTGCACTGGGCAGAGTAGAAGTGAATGGTCTAGTCTCGTAGAGGGGAGAAAAGATGCACATGAGTGTGCTGCTACAGCATCATTGTGTGATGGAGTCTTTAGAAGATGGAGTTTTATAATGTCTATCCAAGTATTTGGGGGTTGTGTGGATTTGTGGGTTGAGAGTGGAGCTTTTTTGCCTTTTGTCAAACGTTAACATTCATTTCTAAGCCATCCTTTGCCTTTTACACTTTCTCTTTCTTCAATGTCAAAGTCGCCTAGTGTCTTCCTTTTGCCCATGGCCTTTCCTGAAAGATGGAGCAGGGTGTAAACTTATATCACCTCTTCAGTTAGTAATTCGGAGTATCCTAATGGTGTCTGTGTGTGTCTGTTTGGGTTTAGTGTCTCCATTTTCATGCAAACATTCACATGTGTGTGTGGTGAGGGCAAACCTCAGTGCCACACAGTGCCACCATGCCATAATCTCCACCCTTGCCCAGTGGCCCAGATTAAATCCAGGCTTTGATCCACCCCCTAATCTGAGTTTACAGGCTCTGGGTTGAGGGTGGGTGCTCCACTCTGCCTGCCAGCTAGATTCTGCTTCCTTCTTTCCTGCCTCCCTTGTCTGTCTGTTTCCTTGCTGCCACCCCCCACCCCCACCCCCGCTGTGGAGCTGGCAATGAAATCAGCTTTAGAGTTGCTTAATACAGAAGCAGGCAGAATTAGGCCCTTTATTGCCTGTCATGGTTGAAGATTAAATCAATGACTCTTTTTGTCACAGCTACATTGGTGTCAATGGAACAGCAACGAGACTTCCAGAATGAGACAAAAGATACAGTTTTAGATTCAATTGTACTTTATCTTGTATCACCCTGCTCTCAAAACACACGCGCACACCCGAACACACATTTGTATGACCGAAAACCCTAAATATGTGTTGCTTTAATGAGCTGAACTGTAACTTCTTCAAGGTATCAAGAGATGTGCATTTCACGATTATAAAACTAACTTCAGTGGCAGGACCTTTTGAAGTGGTGTGGTTCATTCGTTCAGGGTCAAACACATACATACTTTCAATTGGAAACAAAAGCTGGAGTCTTGGCTGCACTTTAATGCTACAGTGAGTGTGATTTACTGCCCATCTGCAACTGCACAAGCTCTGTCTGACTAAGTCCGGAGATGTGATGTTGTTAACCAATTTAGCAGTTTGTACAAACAAGATGATGGGCGATTAGAACAGGATTGTCTTGAAATAATCTGCATCACAACACATTAAAAACAATTTAGCTCTAACGTAATGAAGTTGGAGGAATCATTTTGAAACCACAGGATTGGGTTGAGTTATTGCATTGTGTGGTCTGGGATGAACTACATTTAGAAAGTGTCCACATCTACAAAGCTTATTGACAGTATAAAAGTTGTGCCAGCGTAACACAAAAAAATGGAACTGTGGCGGCTGAGGAAACAGAAAAAGGAAAACCGCAAAAAATGCCAGAAATTAACTGATGGCATGATTTTAATTAAACAACTAAGGGACACCCCCCCCACACACACACACACACACACACACATGGTCACATAACCCGAGCTGTTGTGATATTAGTTTCTGTCTTTTCAAAACAGCCACCACAAAAGCTAACAGAGGTGGGAAACTGCAAGAGGAAACAAGCCAGGGTTTATTACCGAATATCTGTCAGTGAAGAGAATACTGCACTCCATAGTTTATCTGTAGTGTAACTCTGACACCATGTCAGCACTCAGCTTTAAACATCACTGCAACTGTTCCCTCTGCGCCTCTGAATACAACCATATCCCACACATGTACGCAACAGAGACAGGTGTAGGAACAAGCTGACTGACCAACATATACACTCCGCTCCACTCTTCTCAGTCTGATGTGAGTTTAATTCAGCCCTGGGGCATGAAACCATGTTGACCACAACACCTGCCAGCCCGAAGTGTGCTCACATACAAGTGTGTACAAGTATTAAGCAAACACTAGAAAAACATGTCTTGCTTATTGGCAGTGCTTGACCAATTATTGCCCTAGTGCTCGGTCCAGATCGCCGGCTCTCTGCATGGTGGTGGAGTGTGAAATGCACCATAAATCCAGAGCATAACCAGCAGCCCGTAAGGGTGGCAGAAAGGCCTGGCAGAGAGTTCCTTTGACTGGGGTAAATGGCAAAGCAGGTTCCTCAGGGCTCGGATGACAGATCCAATTCATTAGTTTCCTTCCGAGACTGTTTCTCACTGGGTGATATGATTCGGAAAATGTGATTTCAAAAGAGATGGGAAGCGTGGAATAGCCACAAACATTTTAGCAGCAGTTTCATCCCCTGGGGAATTACCTTAAAGTCCTGGGATCTGAGTGGCACAATTACTAGGGTTAGGTGTAAGTCGTCTTGTGTGAGTGACGAGCCTTAGATCCTTGAATATGTTCTCAGACAAGTGTCCTCAAACAATCACTTACTAGGTATCTGAGGTGGGTCAAAGGGTCGCCAGCCCCTCTTGTTACTTGTTGATAAGAGAGCCATTAGTTCAGGCTTATCTCCAGGTAGATGCAGAATGGAGAGTTCAAAAGGTGAAAGAGTACTGAAAGGTCAGTTGGAGAGAAATTTAGACTGATTCTTAGCTTTAGCATTTACTTTTTTAGGCATGTTGCTCTATGGTAAAAATCAGTTTTTGCTTGTTTCTTAAATATTAAACCAGACACAAGGCATGCCTTGAATATTGTTGCATGTCAGTCATTTTCCAACAATTGACTTGTCAGCTGCTCACGCATGACCTACATCACAGCAGTTGTATGACCTCCAAGCCTGTTTAAGAGCAGATAGATCATAGTCTAATAAGATGGGCATCTCCCCCACTTACATGGAAGCAAAGAACGGGGCACAGGCTCCCCTCACTAACACCTCTAAGCATCCCATCATTGACACTTTGTAACACGACTCTGAATATGAATGTGCCAGTCGGCCAGGAAGAATTCTTAGTAGTGTGAAGGTTGTGGATAGGACCAACACCGCCCTGTTTTAAGCCACACCTCTAAACTTGGCTCACTGGTAGAGGTCTTTTAGAATGGCTTAACCTTAAGTTCCCTCGTCTTCCTCCTCCTTTTCACCAGACTAAGAATTGCGTCTAAATGACTTGGCATGGAAAGGATGTTAATGAACGCTGGGGGTTGTTGTGTTCAAATTCAGCCAAGGTCAGGCATCCAGCTGTCAGCTCATGTTTGGGACTAATCGTTTATGTGTCTGCACCACTCTGCGCCCATTCCCTCATTCTCTCTGCGTCTGTCAGACACCTCTCCTTCTCTCTTTAACTCAATGTCCTGCCTTTTATCACTCCGCTCTTTTTTCCATCTGTCCAATACATCATTCATCTATTTCATCCTTCACATTTCCTTTCATTCAGTCCTTCGACCAGACGGCAACCGACTGCCGTTGCCTCCGTTATTCCGCGCCTAATGTTTTGTCCCACCAGAGATACAGCGAGGCACTAAGCCATGTCTCAAAGCATGATGCTGTGGTCAACTTGGACCAAATCCAAACACGTATTAAGTGGAGCTTACACTGAGTCAGATTTTGAGCTTATCTTTTTAGCCGTACAACTAATTTCTGGTTGAATTTCACCTTCATCAGGTGTCATTTATAGCGCAGGGTGTGACCAGAGCGGAGAGTGATCACAATCATCAACTGCTCTCGACCGGCTGCCAAATTTTGGGATGAATTCAGTCTTCCATTGGCTGTATTACAGTAAGAGCAAAGTCAAGTCGCATTCACAAGATTCCTTTTTTTTTTTTTTTTGCCATAAGAAGAGGCCTAAAGAGACCCAGGAAGTGACTTGACAGAAACTATGGGAGCCAAGGTGTGGCTGTATTACAGCAACACAATATATTCCTCCTCGTTCTATTACAAGTGGCATGAAGGAAAGAAGGATTGGCACTGTTGTTCAGCTGTCTGGTAACTTTTCTGATTTAGCTAGCTAACTCAAGTCTTATCTAGTATTAGAGAACCTCTGATGGACACATTTATTCTCTTGCACCATAGAGTGTGACGACTCGGGTCATGACCTGATGATTGGACCTTTCAGTATGAGCACATAAATCGTGAGCTTTTCCTTTGCTTTGTACAGTGTGACTTAGAATTGCACAACATTTCTTGCAACATCTTTTCTGAGTTTCAGAAAGGAACTTACTTTTTTGTAAATTTTAAGCACAAATACGTGAGTATTAATTACACAACCACAAAATATTTGATATATTATTATTGCTGGAAAATATTAAGTTTCACAGTAACATAACCATAAAAGTTTGATTTACCAATTATGAACTTTTCTAACATAAATACATCATGAAAGATGTATTTAACGTATTTAACACAAAACCTCAAAAATACAAATCGTTTTAGAAATCAGTAATTATTCAATTATGTCAAGGCCTTTTCGTGATTCAATAAAAATCTGAAGCATGCAGTAGAACAGCCATGCAGAACACATCACTGCATTCTTTTTATCTTCTCTCACAAATCATGTCTTCAGACTACCACTGTCACGGCCATGGCCACTGCCTTTTCCATGTAAAAATGTGGCAGGTTGTAGAGTTCAAGTCCTTCGAAATGTGAATCGAAACAGCTGCCCCTAATCACTAACACAAGCTGGGCTTAAGGGCCTCTCAGTTTCACCCCTCATCTGCCTGGAATTTTGAATTTCCTGAGCGGAGATCAAATGGCAAGCCGAGTCAGGCAGACCTTTGATATATGGACACCCATCTCGCGAGGGCCTTCTGCAATGGGATTTACGCTTGACATCACACTTGGTGTCACCTCCGCTCCCGACGGACGCTCTGCAACCTCTGGAAACATTGGGCCCCTTTGACAGGACAGGAGAGCCCCCCGCCCTCCACCTCCCAACCCCCCCACCCCCGTTGTGCCCAGCAGTTATTTATTAAATTTGTTGTGCCCACCGTGCTATGGTTTCAGAAGGCCACTTAGTTTTGGATTGCACTCTGGATTTTTCAATTATGTGGTTCATTTCACCTGCTTGTGTTCCCTTACCCCCCAGGATCAAGGGCACAGGAGATCACATTTAATTATTTCAAAACAAGGACTCTTAACCGGACCCTGCAGATCTATAACATCAAGCCTCCCTATCTATTGCTCCCTCTCTACCACTTCAAATAAACAACATTTGGCTTGTTATAAAAAGACGCTGACAATATGCTTCTGCTGCCTCCTATCAGCACATTACCAGTGTCAATAAGGAAATTTGTCTACCTATCAGGAGGGTAAATAAAGGGGTAAAATGTGGGATTTCCAGAATTCCTCGCTTGTTGGACCTCATATGGAGCACATTAGTCGTCGCTTTGATTGACGGGTGCTCCTGTATGTAGCCAGAGGGAGAGCAAAGAAAAACGGGAGATGATTATATCCCAGGTAATAAGTGCGGGCTGTCCACAGCAGGCATAAAGATACTATCTAGAATGGTTTCGTCCTGAGGATTAGATGATTTTGCAGGTCTGCCATTCCGCTCGACATCATGGCTGTATCTGCATTGGGTCCTCATCCATACGGTATTAGTGTGCACGTGAGTGATCTTCTGGATCTTCTAACATCCCAGTAGATGCTCCCGCCCCCTGGGTCTTCTCACTAATACATGGGCAATGTTGAATCCAATCTTTCTGATTTATTTCTGAACGTATTTTCAGACTTTGTTCATTAAAGGTGTTGAACATACCAAAGTAGCTGAAACATCTTTCTGTAAGATTTTAATGTATTCTTTTTAATTCGACTTACACATGTAAAAATCAGCGCAAAGATTTGCTTTTTAAAAAAAGGGAAAACAAAAAAAAAGCCTTTGAGTGATTAGATTTTGTCGATGTCGGTTCGACTCAAGGGAGCCAAATGGTGCATTGGACAAGATGAAAATAGCCGATCCTGGCAGCTCTGTGATTTAAGAGCATTGTTTTTGTAAGAGTCTCTCATCATTAAAATAATTCATTACTAATGAATTGTGTGTGTATGTGTTTGGGGGAGCAACCAGAATTTATTCTCTGAAACACAGCGGCATACTGAAAATAACATAAATCAGGGTAACAAAAAGGATTGGTATTGAGACAAACTGGGGGGGTCACAATGACCACTCGCTGACCCTGGACTTAGGGACCCCACCTGACCCCAAGACAAGGGTTCAAATGCTCAATTGCAGGTCACTGGCAGAATGGTGGTTGGGGTGGGGGGCGGCTGGCATTTAATGTGTGCTGCAGGGTGTAAAGCCTATGTGAATGAATGTGTGAGGCTGAAGGGGACATTGCCTCTGATCCCTAATTAATTCTCAGAATGAATAACCTTAAGGTCACCCCTGGGCAAACGGGGCTTTGACCTCACATCTCTTGAACACACTCCACATGCAGACACTCCTTCACCAGAACTACAGTAGGTGACAGTGGTTGAACATAGACCACATCCATTCAGACACAATATGGAATTTTGGAGAGTACTGGTCTGAAGACCAGGGTCCAGCTTCAGTCATCTCTGCATAAGAAGGTGAAAGAGGGATTTTAAAACTCCAAATGGTGAAGGATCATCCTTGTGCAATCACCTCCCCCCACATCCCCCAACCCCTGTTCTTTCTGAGACCAACATGTGGACATCACACACAGAAGTCTGGCCAAGCAAAAAAAACCAGTTCATCAAAAAACACCTTCTCTGGCCCCAGTCCTGGCCCATTCTCTCCTGGGGGCAGAGTAACCGCTGTAGAGCCAATACAGGTGAGAAATGTACAAGAGACTGTGGCATATATGACTTATTGTCATGTGTGCATTTGGTATATATGTTTCAGTGCATATAATGTGTGACTAGAATGTCAGAGGGCCTGTGGAGGTCACGCAACCACAGAGGATTATTTATATGTCGAGGAAATGATGGTGGTTTCTCTCAGATCTGGCCAGCTGCAGCCTGATCTGGCCTGATGGGGGTCTACTGCTAACCTATTTCCAGCACACACGGAGCCGGTGATGCACAGAGAGGCAGAATTGTGCTAATGTGGCTGGCAGTGACAACCCCAGTGGCCAAACGCTGTCAGCCCACAGCTCCGAGCCCACCTCCACAGATGGTCCAGCAGTACTTAAGGATTCACCCTCAGGGTTTTACTGCTCTGTTGTATGGAGGACTGTCACAGCACAGGGAGCATGTGGTTCAGATAGGGGGGGGGATAGCATCCTCCAGCAGCTCTCACGGCCTGGCACAATAAGTCTGCTCCACCCCTGCTGAAAGACAGGACAACTGGACTCATTTATGACACAAAACAACCGGGATGCTGATGCACACAGACCATGACTGAATGATATCCAGTTAAGATTTAAGTGTGTTTAAATTCGGACCTTTAATTAATTTAGTTAAACTTTCGCTTAGGTTAGATTACATACCGATGAGTCTACAGTTTCCGAGCACGCAGTCAGTCAGCCGGTCTGCCTGTCAGGCGTCCAGCCAATCAGAGGACAGTGATTTACTGTCCCACTTGAAAGAAAGGAGACCCGCTGTTACCTTTCATTCAGCCGGTCACCCTTTTTCACTAAATAACACCCAAAAAAAGAGACAAATCTTTTTACAAATTTGTTTATTGCCTTCATTCAGATTGCTGTTCCTCCTCTCTCACTACCCCTCCATAGGCTGTCCCTGTCTCTCTATCTTATTGATCCTGTGTTATTATGTTATAGGGTGTGTTAGGTCTTGAAAAAGAATGCTGTCATGTGCATCAGTGCATGTACATAGGGAGTGGGTGCAGTACGTCCCTGAGGCCCGCTGCCCCTCTGAGGAAATTGAACGCACCCAGTGATGTTCTTGTTTTGTCTTGTTTTACACCAGTGGTTAGTTATCCTCCTGGAAAGACAAATGACACGTCCTCTGTGCAATCATGTCGTTTGTGTGCACGTCTGGCAGATCACCGTGTTCCTATTAATATTGGTAAAGCATGTACCATCCCGGTGCCATGATGAGTCATAAATAGATGAGGCTTGAATTTAGGGGTATAAGGGTGCAAATGGAGGGAAGAGAGGGAAGGGGTGACACTGATTGTGTCTGTCCTGGCAGGTCCCCTGCTCAAATTCCACTGATATGACTTTAATCAGGCTTAATCTGCTTATTGGCCTCCTAGGGCACTGATCAGTCTAAAGTGCTTAGCAGAATGCAGGGATCTATGAGATGCTGCCACTCGAAAGCAGAAAGTGGGATGTAGCTGAGGGTTTATTACTTAATCAGATTAATTAAAGCAAACTATACTAAAGGAGTTCCTTTTCATCCGGGCATCTTTCCCAACTCCTTCAATGTTCTGCACATTTTCACTCTTTCTCTCTCTCTCTTCCTTGACACTTTTTCTTAGACCTTTATATGACACAAAATTGGCACACTTCATTTTGCATCAAGTGTTTAATTTGTGGGTGTATTTGGTAGAAGATTTATTTCACCATGTGGTATAAATATACTATTTGTAACCTTTCTTTCGTACTTGGTTAATCTACAATCCTGTAATTTACACATTATCACTTTAGAGAAAACTTAACTCTTGCAAAAGAAGAACTTGCAAATATGATCAAGTTATTTAGGTCTCACTTACATAGAAAAGGGTGTGTGTAGCTTTTTTGTTTTACAGTGTGTGTGTGTGTGTGTGTATGTGTGTGTGTGTGTGTGTGTGTGTGTGTGTGTGTGTGTGTGTGTGTGTGTGTGTGTGTGTGTGTATATATATATATATATATATATATATATATATATATATATATATATATACTGTATGTGCTTCTCATGACCAGTTTGATCAAAATATAAGCTTATTCTGCTTTCAGAAACACTTGGCCGTGTCATGGTCATGAATTAATTCATACATATATGAAGTAAATGTGACTTAATATGATTATCTGTTATCTAATTGCATAAATGATTGCACAAAATGATACTGACTTGATCTTTTTTTAATGATGAGCAATACACATTCTTGATAAATCCACTTCTAATAACACATGAATTATTCCTTAAGCACATCATGTTTCCTCACTGTGAATATACTAAAGCATAAAGGTTGTGCGTGACTCTCCCAACAGTAACTTTTCATGAAAATCAGACTGCACAAGTTCACATGGAACATTCGAGAGACAAGACAGACCGCCCTTGTTGTTTGTTGTAATTGTGAAGAATAATGGAATAATAGCCTTGATCTGTCGAAAGGGGATGATGAGACATAACCCCAGCTAATGAGAATTTAAGACAAATTTGTTGAAGATAATGAATTTCATTCAAACGAAACAAAAGGAGTATTGTCTTGTGTTGTGAAAGGGAAAGGCTGTTTAAAGGAATTGTGTCTTCATCTCCTTAATACACCTGACACTGCGTGATGAGGTGAACATGACGCCAGATGAGTCGCTCGTTCCTCTGGTGCTGCCTTGCGATCATAGATTATCAGATTAATGCCGATGTTTCACGTGGGCCGCTTTCCAATTTTATTTGATTCAAAAGATCAGTGGGGTCGCCGGTGAAATGGAAGCACTCTGACCTCCACCATGTTTGATTCATTTACACACAATAAACCTGGATTGGCTCTGGCTGCTGCCTTGTCTGCGTTCATGTTGTCCTATACCTCTGTAAGCCCATTCAGTTCCTGTTGTTGCCTGGCTTTGTCCAACTGTGTCCTCCGTCAATCTATTTCCTGCTCCCATTGACCTTTCATTCCCCTCATACACGTTTCCTCTCAGAGGACAGGCCCTTGCATGGAAGTCCTCCTCATGTTCAATGTGATCAATACAAAGGGCAGGGACCTTGCACACAAACTCCCCCGCTGACTAAACGAGAAGGATTAAAGGCTGGAGAGACTGTGCGCTGGGTGCAAGTATGGGCTTGTGCATGTTTGTGAACACGCATGCATGCTCATGTCCTTGTGTCTCTGTTGCATGTGTGTGTGTGTGTGTATGCGTGTGCATGTATGTGCTCGAGGGAGAACATCACGTTCTAAAACTTGCAAATAAAATGTGTGGTAATCTTTGCAGGATGAGCCGAGTAAGCCCGGAGTTCACGACCTCAGTCTGTGTCGCAGCAAAAAGGTCCCTGCAGGTCACACAAACACAACCGAACCACAGACACACACTTGCTGCCATTTAACCCAAGGGGAGGAGAGGGAGTGACTGAGTGGAAAAGGGACAGAGTAGGATTAACGAAGATAGGCAGTGCTAGCAGCTGACTAACCATTTAGAGATTCCCATTATCCGAATGTTGAGGTATTAATAGAAACTTGCAGTCAGCCAGCGCTCCCCTCAAAAATAGCTGTTTATTTCCTTGACCCCGGCTGTCTCTGATGCGTGGGTTGAGGTACGACTCAGGAGAGCAATGCGGTTGACAAAGGTTAACAGGTGCAGAGGTTAAAATCAAACCCAATAATAATGCTCCCATGCATTTTCTTTTACGGCCACGTGTTGTTGAGGTATAGCTGACCACATGCACCTGTTGGGACTTTCTTTTGGTTTCCTCAAGGCTTCTTTTAAGATTAGATACATTTTTCATACCATTATTCACTGGAAGGTTGGTGAATACCTCTTTAATTTCTTGTTCTGTCAGCCTTTGTTTTATTTTACAGGTTCAAGATAAGGAAGCATCAGTCAATAAATCAATATCTCAGTCTGAAAAATATGCTCTGCCGGTCGGTGTCTGCTCACCACTGTGGGTGTGTGTGTGCTACCTGAGTTAGCCGCTGCTTCTACCGCGGCGTTTGTTATTTGGCTCAGGGGGTCGCCGCTCACCGCCGTGGGTGTGTGTTGTCTGCTGCTGGGTTTTGCTTCCGAGCGAATCCATTGACGCTGCTTCAGCCGTGTTCATTCTTTGGCTCTGGGCTGTTCGAGCGCCGTGGTAAAGTTAGCGTGAGGTTGAATATCTGTTTTGTTTTGTTTTTCTGAGCATCGTTTTATTGATTTTTAAAAAAAAATATACCACACACATGCTTCTAAAGCACATTACTAATCCCACTATTGGGACAACCGTTGATATTTCTTGAAGCAGTAGGGTCAGAGTGGGTCTAAGTAGATCGGGTTTGTGCGATTATGAAGTTTACCAATTTTGAAGGAAGATGCAGGAAAATGTTGCTGCATATCCTCAGATGCTTTTAACAGGATTACAGCTCAAAAAATTCAGTGCTCACTGAAAATTTAATACTGTACTCTTTACAAGTTATGCAACAAAACAAAAAAGCATATTTGTCGAATTTTGGACATGACCCAGTTTCACACTGGTTGGCCTGTCCTCACACACAAACATCCAGCATCAGGTTTTTTGCAAGATCTCTTGCTTCCTTTCTCTTATGAAGAAAGATGACTACAGTGACGCAAAACCTTTAAAAATGATATCAACACAACAATAATATAATTTATAATTCTCCACTTCTTCCTTCCTTGATCCATCACCCCGGGAACCATTAGAGGTTGGCGAATCTGCTCTTTTCTGCCCTTTGCCTGCCCTCCCTGGTTGTCACCAAGTGGGGGTCTGGTCCTTGATGCTGGGCTTATCACAGGTCAACATGCTGCAAGGGCATACGTTCTGGCGTGCACACGGACCTCTGGGTGGACACTCGTTTGCATAAGTCTTAGATCCTGCTGGACAGACCTTGCCACAGGGGGTCTTGTGTGCCAATGTGTGCATTCACAAACAAGAAAAGCACAAACACACTGAAAGACACACACTTACATACATTTTTCCCTATCTCTCTGCAACACAAACACGCACATACTGTACATATCCCCTTTCCCTTGCCCTCTGTAACCCAACATATACTCTCCCAACTCCCACCTCTCTTGTCACCTCCCATCTCCCAGACCAAGGTCAGCTGTCCAGGCCTGCGGCTCTTGATGTAGAGGCTTTGACCCAACATGGCCACCTCTGTCTCTCCAGAGAGATTAACACAAGGCAGGGACAGAGAAAACCGAGCTCTGCGTGGCTCCGTGTTATCCCAGCCGCACACTCTGTCTCTGCTCTCACTTCTCATTCTGTCTCAGATAACTCCTCACGTCTGCAGACCGGGGACCAGGAAGAGCTGCAAATTGAATATGTCTGGCAGACAGATCTGTGAAGACTCGTGGGGGATGTTCGCAAGGAAAAGCAGACTGTAAATGTCCAACGTTGTGTCACTCAGGAAAGATTCATGAAGGGATGCGTTGAGGACGATAAGAGGGGTTCATTATCCTGCCTTTTTTTAATTACATATATGTTTTTTACATTTATTACAAGGTAGCAAAGAAGCCCTGCTGTGTCTTTCGTTCTGAGTACAATATGACATGAGTGGTACTGTTGAGGATCTTAAACACTTCCATGTTGTCTTCCTTTCAAATTGCCCATCCCATTCCTTTGGTTGATTCCCCCCCTCATTATTTCTGCCTTTGGATGGGGCTGAGGGGTGGCTGCCCCGGCAGTCGAAAGGTTAAACAATGTGCTGCATCTGTCAGGCTGAGTGAAACCAACTGGTGCTCGGCTATCAGAAGATAATCAAGGCTAATAGATACATAATGGCTAACAGTGGGGCCGCACTTGCTGGCAGATGCATCATGGGGGACGGAACGCAGACAGCGTGACCTCGCATTCCCACTGCAGCTCTCACCGCTTCAGAGTCATCAGGCGGAAAGAGCCAGACACCAGGAATTTTACCCTGCCTTTGCCCTGGGATTACTCACAGTGGATTCACCCTGATTGTAATATGCTCGTAGTTAGCTGTTTGTCTTTTTACCCCCCATTTCTGTTAATCTTTACCCATTGCTGATTTTGAGATTTAAAATTTGAAGTCCATCGATTAAGGGAAGATGAAGCGAGCTGCCGTCGGGAAAGAATTTGATGTAACGGACTACAGCAGTAAAAAATGTTATCCAGCATTAGTTTATTCAGCCGGGACTTTTTGTTTTTTGTGAGTCTGAGTGAGTTATAGTTCCTGTAGCATATGCTTTCACTTGTGTATAAACTAACAAACAGAATATTTATGTAACGGATGGTCAAAGTGTCCCAGATCTTGAAGGACACTTTGTTAAGAACACAAAAGATTTATAAGCCTGGAGAAAAGGAGAGCGACTTTGTGACTCTAGTCTGGTCATATCTAGAAGACAAAAACTACCCCGTCTCCGGCTATAATTTAAAACCCACATCTAGAGACTGGATTCCAAATTTAACTTAGCGTTAGCAAATATAAGCAACAAAGCAGCCCTTAAGACCTCAACATGTTGGCGCCACATTCTCCGTGAATACATTGGATTTAAAAAAGATGTTCACACATCTGTGACACTTTGACCCACCCGGCAAATAGTTAACATGTTATAAATTGATGCAATTGAGCAGAAAGGGTCACAGGATCACGTGTTAACGAATGTACACATGCTCGGTTCTCAGCGTTCTGTGAAGCATCCAGCCGACACTTCCCCTCTGACAGCACCCGGTTGCCCCGGACTCCTCTCCATAGACTCTCTCTGTAAACAAAGCCTGCTTTTGTTTAGGCCCAGTGCGTTAGACCCATCATCTCCAGAGGGAAGGAGGGATGTGGAGAAGAGATGTCGAGGTGGGTGGAGAGAGTTAGATGTGGAGGGAGAGAAAGAAGGAAAGCGCTTAGGTTGGGGTGAAGGGCAGGGGAACTGAGACAGAGGTCTGGATAATTGCAGCACAATGGAGATTGTGTTTGATCTCTGAGGTGTCCAGGCCTATTTAGCGGGGGAATGTGCCAGGCTGAGGAATGTTGTAACTCTGAAAGGCTGAGTTTATCAGGAGTTCAGCAAGTGAGAACAAGACGGGAGGAGGGGGAGGAACCAGAGAGAGAGAGAGAGAGAGAGAGAGAGGCAGAAAAGAGAGAGAGATGGAGTTTAGCCAGGCTGCCTTTTTTCATTATTGGCTAATTATGTCTTTAAAGCCTCCGAGAACCGCACTGTAACACACTGCTCACACGTGTTGTATGTATTCTATCATGTGTCTTTCTCTGTATTTAAACTGAAGTGAGAAAGGCCAGCCCTGGTCGGTGGTGCAGTGCAGCAGAAGCCTCCTGATAACGGGGCTAAACTGCTGGAGAGCAGAGAGTGCCCTCGCAGAGCAGAGGGCTCTTTGAACTCTGTCTGTACTCGCTGCTGCAGAGCTTGAACTGGGTTAATCGCTATTAATATTTAACACGCTGCCAAAGTTCCAGCCCAGAAACTATATCAAAGCCAAGAGCTCCATCCAGCAGCGCCCTTTCAGTGCTCCTCTGTAGCAGGCTGGCTCACATAAAAACACACCGAAGATGCCAGGATGAGGCTTGACGAAGTTATCTGTCCCTGCTAAATTAAAAGGGGGGAGAATGAGGGGATTCCTTGTGATGCGGATCTCGTTTCCACTATAGATTAATGAGGTATTTCTCCCATAATTTGTCGTCTCTGTGTCAATCGGTGTTCATTTCAGCTCTCAGTTTTTGACAAGGGGATTTTCCTGGCTGCAAATTTCCAACAATTTCAAGCCACAGGCGTGTAAAAGCGCAATATGTTCATATATAAATGGCAAGGGTGAGGAAAAAAAAAACAGCAGCTAGGGGAGATTTACTTTGTAATCAAAAGTGCAAGGATGGGGTTGGTTATGAAACAACTTCAGGTCGACGGGGGCCTGTGTTCTGTTGCTGCCGCTCATCCCTCTGTCTGTCTGTTCTGTCAGCTCACAAACTGGATTATTTCATCAGAGTTCAAGCCTCTATTGCCTCTGCCACTGCACCCTCATTCACTTTCTGCCCTCCTCTTCACATCTCTCTCTCCATCTCTTTCTCCTCTTCGCTCTGTCTCTCTGCTCCCAGCGCCAGGACCTCAAACAGCATGGTTAAATACCCGGGCCAATGTGTCGCTCTTCAAAGAGACTCAGGTAGTAGATACGCTGGCAACGGGCCAGGATTAAAATGAAGAGTTATTATAGGGTGTTGTGGCTGCACATCATGTGGACCTCAGTCAAACCATGTTAAGGGGCCCCACCTGGGCCGAAACCTTCCCACAAGGCAGCTGAAATATGGACCCCAAGCCCCACTCCCACCCCCTCTGAAAAACCCACTAATACCACGCAGGGAACCGTTTTTATTTCACATCATAAATCAGGCCAGCAGGATGAGGAAGTTCATTTGGCGTAGAGGAGCTTATGTTAGCTTTAGCCCCTATCGTAAAGTTTGTCCTCCCAGTACGTCTGCTTACACTGTTCAACTGCGGCAACAAAAAAAAAACCACACACACACACACACATCCGAGACCAGGAGAGCATGCAAATGGTTAGAATTAACTTTGATTACTTAAGATTTAGAAAATGAGTCACTGTTTGTTGCCACAAGTCTTGTCTGATAAAATATTAAAGCGCTGCTGAAGGGGGAGCTTTGTAGAAAACAAAAGCTGGAAGCAATTTGTGTAGCTACCAAATTAAAGTTATTCAGCACCAAGGGTAATTTAATTACCATTCTTTAAATGTTTGAATGACTTTGACCTTTGGAGTACTCGGAGGTCGTGCAGGTGTATTTACTTAAGCTAATTCAGAATCAGTAACATGAAACAAGGTCCGAAATCAAACGGGCCGCCTCCCACCAAATATCTGGTTACTGAAGCGCGAGCTCTGTGTTTGGAAATTAAATTAATATCAATCCACCATATAATTAGGACTGATCTCTCAAAAACCTTGAAAGCTTTGTCATCCCCCCCCCCCCCCAAAAAAAAGATAAAGCATCTTGGTGATGAGCTCGACAAGACAAAAACAAAAACAAAAAAAAACCATCTAGACAATGAAAGCAGCAAGAAAGACGTAAACAACAGATGAAAAAAAAAAAAAGCTGACAGTGTTTCCCAGGGTGCACCTCTTCTAGCACGGTTCATGAATGGAAACAGGTGTGTGTGTGATTGTGCGGTGGGTCTTGAAGACTCTGGCCTATGTGGCATGTCTACTGCCTAGGTGATTTGGGTCAATGGAGCACATCTGGTACTAGTCACAACAGAGTGCACATGTCCACCAACCTCAGACACCCCACCAGGCGAGTGGGGAGAGAGACGGGGAGGTGAGGGGTAAGGAAACATCTGGGCTCTTTCTTTCTCTATATCTTACACACCCACACGCACACACACACACACACACACATACTTTGGGATACTTTGCATTTTTGGATTCCTATCTTGGACAGAAAACATGTATACTACACTTTTCTGATCAAATAAACAAGGCTAATTTGTTTGTTATGCACATCAATTAAAATAATACCCAATTGCATTTGTCGTGGCCAACGCCGGAACTTCATGAGTCGTGCAATGATGCACAGCAAACCGATGCGCCACTGGACAGGAAGGATGCATGGATACATATTCATGATTGCATGAAGTCACACAGGCAGACAGCAGGTCTGTTTTTGGCTTGGTCCTAGATCGGAAGAGGAGGAGGCGGTAAAACTCGACATAAGACGCTGTCAGAACTGACGGCTCTCTTAGTCCTTCTCACCCCAAGGCGGCAACAGTCACAAAAATGAAGGCAGGCCATCATTTGGGACAGGCATGACAAGGGGCAAGTGAAATTGATTCCAAGTGTATCTCTCTGTGCGGGTTTATATGTTTGTAGAATGTGTGCGTTTATGGGGGTTCTTTTGCGGAGTAGCAGAAGTGTGACGAAAATGGGAAATGATGGCATCGAGGACGAGGCGTTTCCTGACTGCGACTGGGAAACAAATAAGGTTTCCCCTCTTTTGCTCTTGCAGTCCAAACAAAGAGCCGTCTGTGAGGGATGGGGATGTCTTTGCCAATGACTGTGTCTGCCTTCATAAAGGTCTCACTGTCTTACATTTGACATTTAGACACCACAACACGGCGGAACCCAAGAACCCACAAATTTTACACTACTTAGACACAGATGAGGCAAATGCAGTATTTAATTTTGATCTTGTTCATTCATTCCATAGCTGCCTATCCATGTAGGGTCCTGGTTAGACTGCAGACAATCTCAGCTGACTTGGGGGAGGCAGAGTTCACCCTGGATCATCACAGAGCCACATAGAATGACCAAGAACTCACATTTACACTAACAGTCAATTTAAAGTCACCATTTGATTCACATTACATGATTTTGATGTTGGGCTGAAGTTTGCAGTGAATTTCCGCCACTTTTTACATTTTTTATTACATTTTATTTGGGCTTTTCATTCAATTTTAATCTTAAATTTCAGGTGAAGATCTCTAACTGCAAAATAATGAGTCTTCCTGAGTATGTTTGAAACAAGTGGATGTAAAGTGTATTTGGGGTCACTACTTGTGATTGTGTTGTGTGTGTACGTTTGTTCGGACACGTGTTTGAGACGATGACACAGACAGAGTGGATGGGGGTGATTAAGGTGGTGTCCTCAGGTCCCCATCTGGTCCGTGTGTGTTTGTGTGTGACACTGAGATAATGTCATGCTGGGCCAGGCAACAGCTTACGACCGTGGGCTTTAAATCTGGTTAACTAGGGCTGAATGGGTCACAGCGATGGCTTCAGTTGTCACATCTCAGCGCGGAAACCAGACCAAACTAAAAACCAGTGCTCTGTTTTAGTGCCCTAAATGTACTGTTAACTCTGCTGCCATCTGCGGCAATCTAAACGGTCAGTGACAGACATCCATTAAACCAAGATTTAAAACCCTCATCCTGCATTCTACATTTAATCCCAATTCTTGCAAAGTAAAACCAGAACGATTCTGGAGAATAAAGAAGTTTTTTTAAGCTACAATTCCTCTAATTCCCTTAATGGCTTGTTTCTTTTGGATTTCTGTTTCCTGTCATTCATTTGCATTTCTAGGTTAAGGTGCTCTTACTGTTTGGTTGATGTGTGTAGGGGTAGCCTTGTGACCAGAGCGTATTGTTCATCCACAGCTATGGACCCCGGCCCAGAAAGGAAGCCCACACACAGTCAGAACACTATGATTCCGACTTGGACACGAACCAAATCATCTTACGTACGAGTCAGCTCGATTTGTGCCGCAATACCATCTGCACTTGTGAATTCTTGCATCCTTGAGGGCTGCTCAGCATTTTGAAATGAGCTGCAGACGTGCAAGAGACAAGCATAGTGAACAAAAACAAAATGCTAAATTGATTAACATGTTTCCATAGTACTGAAGCCGCTGCTGCTTTTTGTCCCTCAGTCATCTGAGGGAATTGTGTGCAGTCACAGATGATGCTGCTGTTGTGAATTGTTGATTTCTCTGGGAAGCCATTAGTGTTGTTTGTCTACTCTGAGCAGTTTCGGGTTATTGGACCCCTTCTTCCCAAAAATGGGCTCATGTTGGCAGACAGTCAAGGCACTTATCTGCAAACAGGAAAATAACACACCCTCCATGGATTACATACAAATTACAGAACTTTTTTTGTTTTTTCACTCAAGTTAAAGTTTGCAATTAAATTTGTCTTCAGAGACCCAATTTGCTTGTTTTTTTTTTTCTTTTTCTAACACCCCTTTGTTTATGCTTTTCATCATTTGAACCTCTGGCTCTACAAATGAAAGGTTAAAAAGGATCCTGAGTTCATGCATCAAGAAAGTTAAAACTCCCTGTTCGGCTGTATTTCTAGCTACAAAGAGGTGAATATTCCAGAGAGTGGTTGAAAACTTTCTACAAAAAAAACCCAAAACCATAAGCAGAGCCTCGTTGTGATAAACACAATGAAGGTTGAGGAGTGTGAGGAATTTGAGATTTGTTGGCTTGCCCCTGCTGTGCCATCTCTGGAGTAACGAAAGCTTGGTTGGGGAGTAGAAGCTAGAAATGAGAGATGAGAATAAATCCTCCTTTTCCAAACAGCTGCAGGAAAAATGGTCTAATAGTCGTTGTCCAAACACAACACTTTCCATAATCCCCAGACACTTGAGCAGATCCCAATGGGGGGGAACAGTTTACATAACATGGACTGTTCATAACCATGTTCCTGTCAACAAAAATACAGTGATGACCTGGACTTTTACTTACAGTAATACAGATATAGATAAAGCTGTTGCCAGTAAATTACGGTTATTTCACAGTAAAAAGTCGTAATCAGCCTAGCAAAAATTCCTGGAAGGATAAAGTTTATTCATCTCCTAAAAGTAAAACTAAAAAGATACTTTCTGTTCATTTTTTGCTCCATGCAAAAGTAATTTTAAAATTATTTTTTTTCCATAATTGTGAATGTCACCTTCATCATGAGAGAAAATGGGGAATGTGTGAATTTAATCTGAATATTTTGTGTCAAATACACACATTTCAGATCAGTCTGTAATACAGAGGCTTGTGCGTGTGTGTGTGTGTGTGTGTGTGTGTGTGCGTGCGTGCGTGCGTGCGTGCGTGCGTGCGTGCGTGTGTGTGTGTGTGTGTGTGTGTGCGTCTGCGTCTGCGTGTGTGTGTGTGTTTGTCCTTGCTAAGAATGTGTGGCAGAAAACCCTGAACTGAGAGATCGGGCAACATAAAATTGTTTTCCACCCGGGCAAAGGTCCGCCTCAACCCAAAGTAATCCTTGCTTTCAAACCATGATTCCCGTTTAGGAAAACAAACACTCATGATTAAAATATGCACACAAATCCACTCCACAAACAGCACACATGCCTACTCTAAGATTTGCCTACTAACAATCCTACTGTAATTACCGGTAAGGGAAGGTTATTGGACTCCTCTGACATGTTTCACAGTCTGTCACAACATAGATTTAATAGCAAGGGCCTTGGTATGAACTCCAGGGCCCCTCCCATAAACACAGCACCACCTTGCTATAATACTGTTCAATGTTACCCCTAAGCCCTCACTAAGTGGGATTTTAGAAAATAATGCCCGTATGCTGGCTGTTTACACAAGATCCCGTCCACACCAGCCACTCTCTTGCACCCCCCCCCCCCCATCTAAAATCCCATTTAATAAGGCTAGTTTGATCCCTCGCTAGCATGAGCATATACTTGATGTGACCTTGGTTGAATTTAATGGGGGGTTAAAGAAGTTATCATGTTGACAGCGTGCGCATTAATAGTTTGTCTGGTGGATTTGTAAAAATTGGAAGCAGTGGAAGTGGAGTTACTCTGACCCCCTCCCCCCTTCCCCAAAACTGCCACCCCTCTGTTAGTCGCGCAACCGCGCATTCTGTCCAGCGTCACCTCAGGCATTCTGTCGAACTCAGGAGGTCCGCTGTGTTGCACAAACACCTGTTTGTGTGTACATGCCTATTGTATGTTTGCTATTCATGTGAAGGAAAAAAAATGCAGTGACTGAGGGGGAAACATAGCATGAAGTGGGAGGTGGATGAGAGGTGAATGAGCATCGGTGGAACGAGGGGGCGTGAGGAAAGTTTGAAGTAACTAGAAGTGCATTCGATCGATAAAAGTCCAAAGTTGGAGTAAACTGCAAAAAGTTTGTGTAAAAACGTGGGAAAGGGTAGGACACACATTGCACTGCTGTTTTACTGAGGAACAGAATGAATTTGATATTTCTCTCGGTATGATTCCTTACATTTATGCATATTTTCATGTGCTGGTTTTCCCTCCT
Source organism: Antennarius striatus (assembly GCF_040054535.1). Classification (NCBI taxonomy): domain Eukaryota; kingdom Metazoa; phylum Chordata; class Actinopteri; order Lophiiformes; family Antennariidae; genus Antennarius; species Antennarius striatus. The sequence goes on from NC_090778.1 coordinate 24,633,630, forward strand.
CCCTGTCATTTATGTACGAATTTATTGTTTTGTTCCACATTTGACTGGATTTGGTTGGATTAGCATCGCTCATAGTCTATTAAACATTTTCCAGATATGGTGATGCCAGGGTCCGTAATGTTATTTTTTCGTAAGTGTTTTTTGCAGCCACCAGACTGTAATGTATGTGATAATAGCATGGAATGTAACATCAGAGTGTGAGCCAAACAAGTCTAGTAATCCACTGTAATTGGTTGGATTTTTTGCAGTGAGTCAACCTCTCTGTCTGCCTGCTTCTGTGCCTTTGATAATCCAATTTACATTTCTTTAATCTTTACCCTCTGCGTTTAGCAAATTAATTAAATATTGACAAGGAATCCAGCGAAACCACAGAAAAACAGAATGTCACAGTTAAACTGATTACTTCCGTGACTGAGGTAAGAGAGAGACAGAGACAGAGAGAGATGTATGGTCCATCTTATGCACTATAAATGATTAAAGACCAGTGACAATGCCTGTATCCCGCAACCGGCTGTACCAGCATGAAGGACTGGATGCAGTTTTAGCCCAGAGTTTATTTTTTCAGGTCTCTGTCAGTCTTCTCTCCACTAGACAAACATAAAATTGGGGTTTGCACCAAGAAGAGATCCTGTTTCCCTTTTTTAAAGCCAACACACCATCTGCCACCATAATAAGACAAAGAAAATCTCCCATAGGATCACACAGGAAAAACCTAACATATCAAGCAAAGTCAATGCAAGCTGATGATGTTTCATCTCCCACGGTAACCTGACTTTGACTTTTTGACCTTTTCTCCACAGATGTAACTAACCAGTCTGGTAGACATGTATTCAGCAAATTGTGGGCATATTGTGGTGACAGTTGTGTTTGTTTTGTGCATTAGTAGAAGGCTTTGGGTTGTGATTATGTTTGTCCGTTTGGAAGAATCAGGACGTAGTAACAATGGAGTTGATTTTATTAGGGATGAGATTAGGGTCAAGTTTCATTGCTGTGGTATTATTATTTTGATCTGACCCTTACAGTTTCCAATTTTACAGACGCAGCTGGTTCAGTAACCTGATCCAGACCACCAGCTATACACTCACGGCCAAGTGAAAGCCACGGGCCCAATGACTATGACTATTTAAATTTACTAAAGCGCAAGAAATGCATATATGCAAATCATGTATATAATTAAATACACACAATGAGGAGGAACTAGAATTATAACCTCCCACCTGTTTAAAGTCAATGTGATGTTTGTAACTCCTGCTGACATTTATGTACAGTATGTATTTATTTATTTATTTATTTATTTATTGAGTAGTCTGGAGACCGGTAATTTAATTAAGATTTGTAGTTTTTATAGTTTAAAAGTAGAATTTTTAAAATCCAACCTCGCAGGTACATAAAGCCAATGTGATACAATAAGAACATTTAATCCAGTGTTGGTAGTGAATAAGTCCAGACGAAGGAAACAGGTGGATGAGAGTCTCAGCATCAGCTTGCCTTCAGTCCAAATTAAAAAAAACCATACTTTTCACTGGAAATTTTTATCTGAAATCCACATAAATTAAGTGATGACTCCAAATTTGCCAACAAAGGACACTTGATGTTCATGACTTACTTATTAACAGAAATTGTGTGAAGGAACCTGATCTAAAAGTACAACTTCACTGGCTAAACGAGGAATGCAACCCGAAGGCGTTAATTCTCGTCTTCGTTCCAAAACGGTGAGGAAAGAAGGGAATGGATGGCGGAGAACGAATGGAGGTGTTAATAAAAGCCCTCTAGCTGGGAAGAGGTAGAGCGGCGAGAGCGGTAGGCCGGCTGATTCTCACAACCAGCATGAGGCTGAACCCGATCCCTCCCCTCTCCTCTTGTCTCCTCGCTTTTCCTCGCCTCTCCTCACCTTGCCTCGCCTTGCCTCTCGTCTCCTCCCCTGCTCTATGTCAGGAGTGAGTTTAGCCTGGGGCATATGTTCAGATATGGGTGCTAGTGATTGGTTTGTTGCCAACGATGGCAAAGGTCAAGCTGCTCTGTGGTCTTTGTTTTTTTTGTGTTTTTTTTTCCTCTGAGTCGCTGTTGCTTTCGGTTCCCATGTTTCCTTATTACTGAAACGGAGGCGGGAAAGGCAGCGTCAGCTACATCTGCTCGATGGTTGTTTATTTCCATTTTAAAATTGTTTTTAACTGCTTTATTATCTTCACAGCGTGAAGTCCTTTGAATCGTATCGATAGCTATGTTGCGGGGGGCGGGGGAATGGAATTTTACGGCGCCTTGCAGCAGGTGTGTTCAGATAAAGGCATTATCAGTTTGCTGCCAAAGAGGAGCAAAACAGGGCTTTTGCTGATTAAAAATTAGGGGAACTAATTAATCTTAACGAAAGTCCCAAGTGAAACAATGAGCACTAAAAAGATATTTTTAGGCACATGTCATCAATTATTAACTTTATGGAAAAAGAAGACAAAGAAGAAATTCCCCAAAGTTGCTTTCTTCAGAGAGAAGGAACATTCACCCCGATGGATGGAAGCATGAAAACATTCAGTGGCTTGACCTAATTTAGTCCTAGATGTCACGTTTACGTAAAATATTTACATTGATTTTGTAATAATTTTGGATTAATTATCTATTCAATACATCGTTTGATATTTTTATCGACAAATGATCCTCTAAGGAAGGCTCCATGTTGGGAAGCAGCATCATGTTCAGAATGAATGGCCTTTTAGCTCATGGTTAAAACTTTTCCATGCTTTTATTATAACAGATAACAGATAGCTTATTACGCATTTATTAACAGTTATTAACAGTTAACCAAGCTTTTTAAAGGCAATATGAAATGAGAAAAATGCTTTATTGAGTGCGAAAAAATATTATGTATCCACTGGTTTCAGGATTTTTTCTCTCCAATATCGTCCAGGTTGTGTTCTGGTCATTATTATTTATCAGAGTGTTATTAATACAACAGGTTGTGCGTTTCATCCCATGCCCTCTTCCCACTGAGAGGTGAACCGAGACTCTCTCAGGACTGATGCATGTCAACAGAAGAGACAAAAAGACTTTAGCCTGCAGGACCTTTCATTTTCCATTATACAGGTGTGTGTCTGTTTGTGTTTGTGTGTGTGTGGGAGTGTTGATGCATGGCTTTAATGTACGACAGTGGTTGAAATAAAGTTTAGAGGTGCACAGAATAGCCGTAACTCTATTATAATTTTGAAAATCAGGTCATTAGCCTGATTTTAATTCAGGTATTTGACTTGGCATTTAACTGGGCATAAAATATGATTTTACTGGGGATTGAAATGGGTGGCATTAAGCCCTGAACTACATTTCTTCAAGTATACTTTCTTTGACTCCTCTTCATCATCGAGATATTTTGTCTGCTCAGCTGAAATTAAGTTTCCCTAAAATCCTTATTTCCCCCTCCGTCCCGCTATTTCCCCCCCACCCAGCTGTACTTTCTCCTGTACCTCCACTCCTCCCCTCTTTCCATCTCATTCTATTATCTATTTCCCATCCTCCTCATTTTCCACATTGGCCTTTTTTGGGTCTCGCAACCCAGTTGCTTTTCTTCATAGAGGCTGGAAAGGCGCTTGAGCAGTGAATAATTCTGAACATGATAAATCCCACCTTAAATCCAGCCATGAGACTCCAACAGGGTTCCACATGTAATTCTAAGCCCTATTATGGGACCACTAATGCCGGTTGAGGATGGCGAATCACGGCACAGCCTGCAGCCATGTAAGAATTAGAAATAAATATGCATCGGTACCAGATAAATATAGCAGGCAGCAAATCTGCCGTGTGTGTGTGTGCGTGTGTGTGCGTGTGTGTGTGTGTGTGTGTGTGTGTGTCTGTGCGTGTGTGTGTGTGTGTGTGAAAGAATCCACAATTTGCAGGCAATGAGATGAATTCTCAACAGCTCTCTGGGTAATTGATGGATTAAATTCAGTGGCTGAGGGGTTGGAGTTAATGTGCGCCATAATTTAGGAAAAAGAAAGCTCAATCAAATGTTTTGGTTCTTATTCAAGGAAATGTGTTTTGCTGTCATGTTTGAACACCTCATTTCAGGGCTTGTATTAAGTGTCTCAAGGGTGGCAGTTGAGGTCTCTATCGCTGGTGTTTATCTATCTGTTTATTGACTGCAGAATTACTAGGGGCCTAAATGAGTGATGTAAGATAGTCTGGGTAGAGCACCGGCTCTGGATTTCCTGTGCATATGGCCCCTTTGAAGTCATAAGTATCAGTGTAATATTATTTTATTGAGCCCCAACCGTACAAATTCTTTATGCCTGTTTCCTAGAGCTTCACTAGCTGCTTATATCTGCGGTCCAGGAGCTGATCTTCTTTCACTCTTAAAGGCAAATAGCAGAGTTACCCAAATTCACTGCATTCCCAGTTGAAAGTCTCCCAATAAATCAGATGGTCGTCCAATCAGAATGCAGGATTAGGGAAGCGACTGAACCCGGCACTCATCAGCGTGCCGTCGTGATTTGCATGGCTTACATGGGAATTGTCTGGCTGTTTTACACATTTGATGACCAAGTCTTCTTGCACCTCTACTTTTGCATTTTTCAAGAATGTAAAATGGGTACAAACGGGACGTGAAAGACATTCACTGTCATAAGTCATCACGACCTTCATGTTTGGACATCTTTACTGTGACTTGATCGTTAAGTTTTTCTTTAAAAAAGGCACATATTTCTCCTTGTATTTGAATCAAACCAAATCCTGTCTCAACTTTCCGAGACGACCTACTTACTGAGAAACGTAGAAGGTTTGTTAACTCCGCTAACCCTGTTATATGAGATAACAAATCTATAGAATCAAGTATAAAACACAGACACGGCTCAACTTGTGTGAGGTCTCAGATCTCAGACGTTTCATGATATGTCTATTTGCAGCCTCCCTTGTATGTAATTTGTCTTTTTTTTGTGCAGCAGTTCAGGCTTCTCTTTTAGAGTTAACTTTTTTTTTTCCCCGTTTATAAAACCCTGACTGTAAGAAGTCAACACAGCAAATCATGCTCAAAGTACTGTAGGTTACATTTTTCATTAAAAACCATATAACGAAGAGAATAAAATAGGTGTAAGAGATTTACAAAAGGCCTTTATTGACAGTGTCACTGATCGTACCACTCCACTGTAGACTCATCTCATGCAGATTCTTCTCCCCTCTGGGTTTTGGAGCGTCCCCTTATGACACGGTATTTTAAAAGTTGACTTATTAATTTCTCGTGTCTTTCTAGAGATGACACGGTTACGCTGGGATGTTCTCTTTAGAGGGTGATCTTGGTTGCCGTGGTGGGTGGGAGGATGCGAGTGGAGGGGTTCGTCTTCTTCTTCTTTTTCACTTCTTCTCTGTTTCCCTGTCTTCCTTCTCAGTGCTCCCTCAGCTCATCAGTTGATCAGACTTCTTCGTGGAACACTTAGCCCTGAAGAAAAGCCGTGGGTGGGGGTCTGTAACTTGTGATGAATGAATACATCTCTGACTCACTCCTCTTTTATCTGAATGTTTAATCTCGACTCTCTCTATTTCTCTCTCCATCTCTCATTTGCTCGCTCTCTGAATCTCTTTCTTTCTTTCTGGCCTCTGCTCCTTGCTCAAGACAGTGGTTGCTGATTTAATTGGCTTGTGCTGAACTCTCTGGCTCTCTGTTGCATCTCTTATGATCATCTCGAAGACTTTGACAGAGACTTCCTGTGAAGTTTGGCTTTGTAACATCGTATGAACTTTGCCGTCTGTAGAAAAGCATCTCCGCGCCAGGTTTTTCCAGTTCCAGGTACACTGAGTAAATGAGTTAATCAATTATCTGTAAAGTTTGCTGTAACACAAAAAAATAACACCCAGAAGTGGGTCGGTAGAGTCGGGGCAGCTAGTATAAATGTGTTAATTTGACCTTGTCTACCAAGTAAAACTCATCCAGAGCCAAACAAGCTGCCTCACATCCTTGGGTTTGCCCCAACGCCTCTCCTCGTACCCTGTTACCTCTCCACACCCCTCCCATCCCCTCTGCTCTCCTTTCCCTAACCTCCCTGAGCTCGATCGAGGGAGATGATTAAGACATCAAAAGCTATGCCTCACCGTAGATCAAAAACCAGGGCTGACGGGCGAGAGCCTGATCCCACATAGACTTCCGCTGCATCCCCACAGCCGGAGATTTGCCATTCCCAGCAGCTCTCCTGCTCCACTCCATTAGTATCTCCATGCCAATCGGAGGCTCCCCGGGGTTCGACATGTAGCCTCGGATGAGTCAGGGCTGTGCAATCAACCCCATCCACGGAGAGGCAGGTGCCTTTAGATGGAGAGACACAGTGTGTATGTGTGTGTTTATGTGTGCATGTGTTTATCATAGCTCAAGGCCCCGATTCACCCCCACTGTTTTATCCTCCAGAACACTGAACAGCAGCAGCCCATCACACTGCCTCTATCTCCTTTCCTCTCCTTTCTCTTTTACTCTCACTCTCTCCCTCGAGGGGCTTTAGTTCATGTGATTCCACGCTCCAGCTTTAGCTCAACTTTGCCACTTGGCAGTCTCGAAGATTTTTTTGTGTGTGTGTGTGTGTGTGTGTGTGTGCTTGTCTCTCGTTTTGCTCCTGCTGTTAAAGTGGCGATAAAGAGAACAGAAAATACATACAGGATCACAAGGCGAGGCTTTTCCCTCGGTTGTAAAATGAAGCGCTCCTGTTCCATCTGAGCAACACGAGCAGGAAAAAAAATGGGTGAGAATTGGTGAGGACAAATTATGGGGTGAAAAAAAATAATAAAATAAATGTGTTTCCCATCAAGCGGGAAATAATGGGAAGAAATAATTGGAATTTTGAGCAAAGAGGGATTAATAATAACAATCTCAATCCAAAAAAAAATAGTTTTATGAAAAGTTTACGTGTTTTGTTTTTTGCAGCATAAGTTGAGCTGAGAAAACACTTCTATTCTTGGACTTTTTTTTCCATGGTCACTGCAATTTGGTGCTGATGTCATGCTTCATGCAGGCGGCAAAATTATTAATACTGCTGAAAACTATGAATAGACCTTATAATCCCAAGGGATGCAGAAATATGTCATGTACAAAAAAAACACACACAAAAATAAAGACTCATCAAGATATAAATGCACAAATCACAATGTTGGAATTATCATTAATTAATCTCCAATTATCAGCTCATCATCTGTGTGGGGGTTTTTTTATACTGGTGGCAGACTTACAGTCATCTTCGAAGCCACTTGGTCACATTCAGTTTTTAGCCAGTGAACCGGCGAGCCAGGCCCTAAGGCTAAGCTCATTAAGGCAGGAGAGTCCCCTACTATCCATCCCTCCCGCGATGCACCTTAGGGCCAGCCCCCTCCCTGTCAACTCCCTGCCTTTAATTGAGTTCTCACTTCTCTTTATTTTACTGTCAGCATTATACCCCTCTCATTGTTATCCCCCTCTCCATCCCCTTTCTTGAGCCCTTCTCGGCTCTTCCCTTTACCGCTGCCGCCACCAACACTTTTTTTTTTTTTTTGGAGGGCGGGGGGGGGGGTATTTCAGAGAGTAAGCACTTTCTCCATATTAAGATGTGAAATTCATTTTGACACTGGGCTGGAAATAGAGTGGAACCAGCAATATGCCCCTATCTGCCCTTCCACCCCCCCTCTTCTCCCCTTCTTCTCTCCCTCTCCTTTCCTCAGTCCTTACCATGTTTTTCTCCTTCAATGCATGGAACCACTCTCACACCTCACCTTCTTTTATTACCTAGAGAGGCTGCTGTGAGGTAAAGGCTTGCTCCCCCAAAATTATATTTTTATAATGGCATTCAAAAACAGAGATAATCCTTTGCACCTTTATTTCAGGGCTTGTAGAGTCCAAGAGAAATCCAGTCAGGGTGCTGGTAGAGAAAATAAAAGATTAAGAAACAATGGGAAAAAAAAAAAATGTCTCAGGTAATGAGAATTAAATAAAACAAGCGTTAACATACGGAGAGAATCTGTAAATGTCAGCAGTGTTCAGCTCAGCTGTGCTGCACAAGCCTTGCCTAATGTTTAAGTGAATGTGCTTACAATTTAACTTAATACACCGGTAAAGGGAATAGATTAGATACGTGTGAATCGCCGGAAAGCAAGTGTATAAATAGCCATATCCCTGAGCCAGCAAGTGTCCACAACCACTGCACCTAAAGTGTAACGGGGGTAGCTGAGACATGAAGACGATTAGGCTGACTGTTACATCTGGCCGCTAGCCCAGAGCTAATTCACATAGCTGAATAACTGTGTGACCGCATGGCTGGATTGCTTAGACTGCCACACTCTGCCCTGGGATGATATGATGCAACTGGATAAAGAGCAGAGCAAGGCAGTGTGAATACACACACATGTACTTTAGCCAATCAGTGGCTTTTCTTGCATGGTTTTTCGTCATGGATAAATGTTTGTTTTCTCCCCTGCGATATCAGCGTCACCGAATCATAACTATAGCCAGGGTTTTCAACCTTTAAGCCTTTGTCTTAAAATCACCTCTTATGTGTGCCCTGTGTGCAATATGCAATGGTGCATGCATGCCTGCTTGAATAGACAGAGGATGCCCCTACCCTGCAAGCACAGTTCATACCCAGGGTTCATACTCATACTGTACATGTGTGCACCACCATAGACTTGAATGTGAGGTCTGGTGCTCTCAAACATGAACACATGCATGTGTTGTGCTGACTAAATGGGCACCGACATGTATTTGTTGGTGGGTGTCTGGGCTTGCACCAGGATCTAGTATGACTAAGCCACTGTGGCTCAGTGTAAACGAATTGAGTAAGCCACAAAAAGCCACATTCTGTGTCTGAGACAACGGCGCACTATAATAGCAAGTAAAACTTACAAGTAAACATTGAGTAATATTTTGTATGACTGTGTCTTTGCATAGTGAATGCAAGTTTTCTGTTGTTGGGTGGTGTAAAACCACACCTGTGGTGGAGTGTGTGTGGGGGGGAATGCCCCCCACAGGGGGGTTCCGGGAGGCCTCCCCCGGGAAATTTTTTAGAAAGTGGGGTTGTTGTCCTGTATTCTGGTGCATTCTGAGAGCAAAATCTTCTGTTCAGTTTACCTACAAAAATACACTAATTATTATTTCTGTCCTACAAGTGAGGTGAATACACATTTGCATGAATCGCTGGTAATTCCTGCCAGTCATAGGGATCAAAAGTCTAAGACTAAAAAAAATATCGATAATATCTTTCATTTACGTTCTGATCGGTGTGTCACCACTCCTACCCCCCTCAGCATTCACCATTTGCTGATTAATTAGTATTTTTACACAAATTCTACTGTATGACACTGGATTCTTAATTTATGAAAAGAATCTTTGTTTTTCATTGGACGAGAGGAGGTCATGACCCGTGTGCATATTTAATGATCGGGAGCGTTCGGGTCACTTCGGCTATCTCCGTCGGCATGCAGAAATTGCATGTCTGAGATGTTTGTAGAGTTTAGAAACAGCAGTATAATATATTCATACATTCAACCTGTTGTCTTATAACAACTCATTAAGGCCTCAGACACACACACACACACACACACACACACACACACACACACACACACACACACACACAAATAAAATGAAGGTCTGCTGAGAAAAAAACATTATTGAATCTGTAAAAGTTATCATCAGCACACTGTAGAGGAATTGTGGCTCCCTCTTTGGATGAGTGACGACTGCACACATTTACTCGTGTGATATTCTACAAAAACCCACGTAATCGCTGATGCATAGGGTACAAGAACACATACATTATTTCACTCACGCACACATTTTCACTCATAGAAAGCCTCCAGACTCGCAGCACTGCACACCCAGTCTTCCAATTTAATTTGTAATCTAATAAATCTAAAAAGCAATCAGCGACAGCCAATGGCTATTCAACTTAACCTCCTTGCCCTGTCTGACGAGACCAAGATAATTGTCCTGTAATGTGGTCGAGAGGGCAAGGGGAAGCGGGAGCGAGGTGGGGAGCAGCGGGTCGGGGCCCATCTCCTCACCGAAAATAGCCTCTAAACGCAGAAGGCAAGGCTCCCATTATTAGGCCTTCCAAGTTGACAGGGAAGTGGCCAAGGCCTGTTTACATTTGCTGCCGATATTTGGAATGAGGGAGCATCGAGAAAGAGAGAGAGAGAGAGCATGGAGAGCTGGAGGAAGGCATGGAGTGAAGGGGGAGAGGAAATAAATTACCAGTATGGTCCAGGAAGTGCGAGGCAGGTAATTGCAGTTGACAGTCCAGTCTGCCACACAGTTAATTTGAGCCTGAGCCCAAGTCCCTTCCACTATAGCACACCATACTTATACACAGCACAATCTGTCTGCGTTGGTGCATGCCCAGACACCATTTCTGTATCCACCCCCCTCCAGCTCCCTCTCTCTGGCAGTAGAATTATGTCGTAAGCAAGATATGAGCAGCCATGTCCCTCATGGTAGGTGCACACTCCATGTCCTTATTTTCCCTATAGTTTAATTTTCCCCTGAGAAATATTGAATTTTCGGGAGTGTGATAGCGTACCTGTCAGTGATAAGGTGTCATCTCTAACTCCCTCTGACAGGTGGACCATTATATCTGCGAAGGAAAATAATCCCTCTCGACTTTAAGACTGGCAAATTTCAACCCCTTTGGTTGGCGATTGCGAGAAGAAAGGCCTCTTACCTTAATCTGCTCTGATCGGTTAATGAAAGACATTATTTAGAAAGCTGATTGCTTTTTTTTATTTTTTTTTTATTTCAAAGCGATCGTACAAGTATGGGTGTTTACCTTTGGTTATTTTTGAGAATACTTTGTGTTGAACCTCACTGTGGTACCACAGGGATAGATATACCCGTAAACATATCTGTCATTCGTTATTGAACCAAGTTCTAAAATACAGACTCGGGCTGAGCTTTTCACTTATGGGTCGTGAACTCGAACCAATAAAGTTCAACCAATTTTTTTCTTCAACTTTAATCTAATTGTCTGATTCATGAAATTAACAAAACACTAAACTGAGTTATTGGGCAAAAGTGAAAGACTCAAGTTAAATGATCGTCCTGACACAAACCATGAGTGTGACCCACAAAGTCTGACATCATCTTAATTTGTCATCAAAATTAGACACGGTGTTGATTTGTGCAGTAAAAATGAGGCCACCGACTCCCACCTACTCAAAGCAATCCTATTCCGCTCTGCTGTCCTCAGCTTTAAGGGAAAGCCCAGTGGCTGCTCTCTCTACTGTACCACGGATGACATCAACCCCTCTGGTTCCACATCCCTGCAACCACTTGACATTTCTATCGACATTTCCCACAGTGCTCTCACATTAAAGGGCGTGACATTTCATTTGCACACGATGTTGATTAAAATACACCCTTATGGTCTCAAGAAAAAAGGAATCATTTTTTGCACCTTAAGATGGAAAAGTGATGATGGAATGAATACAAGATCATCGGATTGAATTATGAAGGGGCCTTTGCCATTGTTCTGTAAAGACTGGAAGATAAAAAAATATTTCAGTATAAAAACAGAATGGCTTTTAACTGATTACCAAACAAATGGGAAGATAATAGAATAAGCAATGAATGCTAATATGTTTCTTTGTTCATAGAAAATATATACTTAGTTCAGCATTTTCTTTCATGCTCATGAACGCTTGGCAACACCCGAGGTGCTTCTTAATGCAAATAAAACCTGATATGAATCCAGCAGCATTCAGTCAGAGTCCATCACTGGCAGGTCACATTTACATCTATGTCAGGCCACCTGCAAGGTGCCGCTATCTGTGGATGTGTTAGCCCCAGCTGGACCAACGCTTTGACTCCAGGCCAGGTCTCACCTGCCAGCTCCTATCGGGTTCTCCTCTTGTACACTAGCCCGGGGCCTGTCACTGATGGGCAGCCTGCCGTCCCGTCTAAACGGCTGGCTTCCAAAGACATTCGCTTAGGTCTTTTCACCTCTGCCCGCAACTGCTTCTGACAAGATATTACTTCCTTACTCGGTTCACGCTTCTCCTTTGTCTGTCGTAGCTCAGGTCAGACTGCAGAGATGTAATGTAACGTGCGATGTTTTCTCATTAAAATGTACAAAAACAATTCACAATGTCATGTTCCGTGGTCTCATTCAGGGTAATGATGAGGTTTGTTTGGTTGCATGTTGCTAGAACTTCCAGAAGGGATTTAGAGAAAGAAGGAAACATTAATGAACGTTACAGAAAAACAACTTGAAAAAAAATACTGTTGGAATTAAAATTGAACACAATAAATCTCCTCCTCAACTGAAAGGCTATCATATTACATTAGTGCAAAAGGCCATAGAATAGACATTTATGGTATACCTTTTACCCCTAAGCAGCCAATAAGAATCCAGGAAATAGTAACACAGTAACCCAATTAAAAGCAGGAGACATAATATCCAATGAGCGATTAGTTTTAAAGTAGGAGAGGTGCACAGGTTAATCATAGCCTGTGAGCAGCTTCATGTAATAGAACCATAATATGATAATTAGCTCACTTTTAGTCAAACTTATCTGTGTCAATAGAAAATAAAGACATGCATGCTCGCTGATATCGCATGACACTCTACAAAACATCCTGCGTTCGCGTTCCGAGCTGTCCTGGTTAGCATTAGCAACATGTCAAGGTGTTGTAATCATGATGCTCTGCCACAGGATGCTTAATCACATTCTACTTTAAGGTTTAATTTAATTCAGTTTGCGTTCTTTATCTGCTACCTTTTGAGGTGCTCAAGCTGCGATCCCACCAACAGCCGACCACAACTACAGCGCAGATATCACAGCCTGCCATCAGGTTATGGAGATGACAGTTATATCATCAACTCCATCAGCAATCCTCAGTGAAACAATTTGCTGTGTCCAGACACAAACAAACCATTTTCCTGATATTCCTTTCCCAAGCCGTCAGGTTGCAAACATCTCTCTCTCTCTCTCTCTCCTCCACAGCTAGAGAGGAGGCTTCAGCAGGCCTAAAGAGAAATGGGGGAGAGAAAGAGGGGAAAAAAAGGGAATACATGGAAGGAGGTGAGGTGAAAAGAAAAAAAAAGAACGAAAGAAAAAGACAAAATGGGTAGAGAGAGAGGAGAAGTGAGCCTAAATTGGGAATCTATTACTGAGGCAGGGGTACAGCAGCCCTTCTCTGTCTCCCGTAAACACACAGAAATGTGTTCAAGTGCAGGGGCTTTATAAGTTTCCCCTTCTCCAGAGTAATGTGCTTTGAATGGCTGGTAAAATGGGACTGGGAGAATTTCATTCCCGCTGCCTCCCCAGGCGACTCACCTTTGGCCCACCGATGATATGAGCCCCTTTCCATTTTTTCCACTTTTACTCTCCCTCGTTCCGTCTTTCCATCTACCCAACTGATGGAGAGGAGGAGAAATAAATGGAGAGCAGTGGCGCAGCAGGGGATGGAGGAGATGGTAAGGTAAGGGGAGAGAGGCACAGGGGGAGAGGATTGTGGTACAGTGCTTATTTATTTAGTGGAATGAGGCAGGTGCGTTATCCACAGCTCAGATTAGCTCATCTGTTTATGCTAAATGCCACACCATGGGAAGCACGGTCATGTCACAGGAAGTGCAGAAACCTATTTTTCTCACTGTGTGCTGCTCCCACTCCACGCCGGAATCTATTATTTTCACCTGTCAGACCTTCGGATCCAGGTATCAGATATAATCAACAGATTATTAGCTTTGCTTTTCATTTACAGGGATATAGATACATTTACCCTCATAAATTAGTTTCACTGATACGTTTGCTTCTTATTTTGTTTGATTGAATTATGCCCCGCTGCTTATTTTCTCAAAATTGAGCGACAAAATACACGGTAGGTAGAGATTTCTCTATAAGAAAAGGAGCTGACTCAGAAATGAAAGCATGTTTTTAAGTTCTGCTTTGGCCCCTATACTAACATGAAGTCATGAAACCCAATGGGTCTGGTCTCTCAGCACCCACTTAGACCTGACTGATGGACATTAAGGCGGTAATGCTATATGTCTAAAATATTATAGCAACGGAAAAACATTGGTTTAGTTTTTTATTTCATGTTAAGCACACATATGATGAAAGTTGCTAACCTCTGTTTGGAATATACTCAATCTTTTTTATGGTTAAACTGCATTTAAGAAAATATTCTAATAAATTTGTGGCTCTTGAAATTGAATGATCATCAAATGTCTTTAAGCAAAATGAAATAAAAAGTGATGCTGGTGGAAATATGTGAAGTCAATGCTACAAATGGATCTTACTCCATCGCATCACATTTGTGGTCAAGATATGACCTTTCTTCTGTGTGTTCATGCAGAAGATCCTCATGGTAAGACATCTAATGCTTGAAACATTGCACATGTGTGTGCTGAATGTATGCGGAGCCTGTGAAAGCCTTACAATTTTGCCACGTGTGGTTCCCACCTGTATCTTCTTTCCCTCACCTTTTTCGATTCATTGAGCTGTGAGACCGATGCGGGGTGTGGTGTTTTTGTACCATTAGATGATGCTGGGTAATGCCTCCGTGATGGCACCACTCACTTCTCCAGTGCTGAGAGTAAATGGAGCAGCTTTTTACAAATAATAAATCCATGATGGTCCCTTTCTCTCCTTCTCCCCCTCACCTCTGAGCGCTGGCTTTTCATTTGTTTTATTTACATAGCCGCCTTTATGAGCTTTCATCAGCAGGTCTGCTTATATGGGAAACTAATGGCCTCTTGGAGCTGCAGTGTGTGTGTGTGTGTGTGTGTGTGTGTGTGTGTGTGTGTGTGTGTGTGTGTGTGTGTGTGTGTGTGTGTGTGTGTGTGTGTGTGTGTGTGTGTGTGTGTGTGTCTGTTTGTGTGCATTCATCCATATATTTTATGATGGTATATCCACCCATGGATTTGCATCTGTGTGTGTTTGGGTGACTGGGTTTTTGTGTGGTGTTATCTTGACATCTTCAGAGAAAAAAATCAACATTTTCATGAAGGCTTGTGATTTATGTTTAATAACCCTCAACGTCCCTTTTCACTTTCTACTTCTTCTTCACTCCATTATTGCCTCTTCTTTCCTTCTCTCTCTCTGTCTTTATTTTTTCAAACCCATTATAGTCATTGATTATCTATCATGACTACAGAATTACCCCCAAGATATATGAATACCAAACATGTATGATCGTTTACAGCATATTTGAAATTGAATTCAACTCATCCAAAGGATGTGGTGTGGCGTTTAGGGTTAAGAAACAGTAAAAAAAAAAAAAAAAATTATATATATATATATAATTTATTTATTTATTTATAGATTATATAATATATATTTTAAATATATGTAAATTCATAAATCCACACATGGCAAAACCTTAACCAACCACTCACCCTAACATTAACCTCAGCTAATCCTAACTGAAAGTCCCTAACCATAGCTCCACCCCAGCCATTGCTGTGACCGTAAACCCTAACCCTAACTCTAACCCTGATCCTGATTGAAATCCTTACCCTAAACCTGTAACTCTACCCCTTACGCTAAATCTAAACCTAACTGCTTAGCCTAAAGGTAACCATGACCATAACCTAACCTCAAGCCTATCCCTAACTTGAACCCTGACTTCAGCTGCTCCACTAAACCTAATTCTAACCCTTAACATAGCCCTAACTCTAACCCTAATTTAATTTTCACGTATTCACTTCAACATATTCAGTTACCGTAATTGTAAACTGGTGAATAATTAAAGTTGTTAGCTGCAATAAATTCAGTTCCTGGTGAGTGTAACAATATGGATAATGCATTTTAATCAACTTTGTTGCTAATAAAAATTTAGCGGGGGATTTTTTTTATTTTATTTTTTGTCTGAATATCTTGGCTCTAGCAGAATATTCTAACATCCTTAATAATGTATTTAACAGTTATCATACTGTAGATGATAGTTGACTGAATAGATTCATGTTAGAATGTGTAAGTTGAGTTCACTTCCAGTGTTAAAATCATTTAACATGAAACTCAGCTTGTAGGTAGAGATATACGTATTTTTGGTAGCTTGGCCAAACTTTTTCTCCAGTCAACACACACAGATAAATCAAATGTGTTTTACTCAATAAGTGATGAAAAGACACAAAAATAATCTGTAAACTAACACAATCTGGCCTTACATTGATATCGTACCCTACAGGAACAACTAATGTATAGAGTTTCACATAGTGTGATATACGTACTTGTATTATATTTTAAATAAAGTTTTATTGTTAACAACTTATTTAAATGACCACACAAAAACAACAAAAGAACAGTCACTCCTACCTGCTGCTAACGCCATGGATGCACTTTTTGTCTGAATCCAGGTTCTATTGAATTTCTTTGTATTTCATGAAATGACACTTTTCCTGTTTTTACATTTTGTTGTTTTACAGTTTGCAGTAAAATCAGCAAGCAACGCAGAAATAAACACACACATTTATGTTGTGGGAAAAATAACACTTCCACAACCTCTGCTCCCTTCCCCTCTGTGTTTGACACCCTCTGCAACCCCCTTGGGCTAAACAGAAATAGGTCCAGCTTAGGGCCATAATTGGTCTTGATCCTTAGGCTGCAGGCATATTCCAGCGGTGGGTCTGGATGGGGCGCTTGTTATGTGTGAAAAGGTGGCAGGGGAATGCCTGGCCAGTAATTAACAGTGTGCAAGGGACTGTGGAGGAGGAAATTTAAAAGTGAATGGGGGAGGCCAGTTCATTCTGTGGCTCTGCTCTGCCTCTCTCTCCGCCTCCTCTGTTTCTCATCTATTCAGTCTTGCCTGTTATTGGAGCTGATGGGTTTATAGAGATTTTCACACTTTTGGAGGTTGGGCTGGCATTGTGAATTTGTTTTTCACTTGCTCCCCTTTTTGCGCCTCCTTGCCCCAACCTACCACACACAAACATGCTTCCCTACCCTGCGTCATGTGTTTTCACTCTTTTCTTGCTCACTCAAGGCCATTTTTTGTAATTTAATGAGACTTATTGGCTTGAGAGTTTTGAAACAATCCTTCCCAACCAAGTCCAATCCTTCCCAACCAAGTCCAAGTTTATAAAAACCTATGTAATGATAGCAACCTAAAGTTAGGGATGATTTTATGTTTGTATGTTTGGAGGAAGTCTGCAAAGTTGAACTGTGGAGTTAGGTTGCAGAAGTCACGCAAATCCTCATCGATGATGAACTATCCTTATGATGTCTTTGTTAATTTACACCGAACAAAACAACAGCAGTATTAGGGTATCCCTGTGTGTGATTAATAACGCTGGCAATCCTCAACACAACCGGGTCTATGTCTAGTGTGACATTTTACATACGAGTTGAACAGCACTTTCTGAACAAATGAATAACAGGACAACAGAAATCCTTTACTGTCCTTGTTTCATAGTGGTTGGTCTTGTCTTCACTTCACCGGCTAAGAAGCAGAACAACAATGACTCCCCCTTCTGCCTTGGTGTCTTTAATCCTGAATGGCGAGGTGCAATTTAGGTGATGATGTTCAGATGTTTCAGGGTTTTCACCGTCAAGATCGGAGCTGCTCCTTCTCATCGTGTAACTTCATTCATCTCCAGGAGGCGGATGTCTGCATGTATTTTCAATTGATAGTCGCTGAACTGAATTCCAAGTCAGGAATCATTTTTGCGACATGAGGTCTCACTCACTCATTGACTCAGCCACTAACTCACTCAAACAACAGCCTCTATCTTGCATAGATTTAGTCTACACAGTGTTTCCTGTTGCTGTGCTGTCTAAACAAAGAGATGAAGTAAATATACTGTAACACAGAACACATAAATATCATCGGCGATTTGTGGAGTGATGAATGTGGTAAAGTTAAGGCACAAACAAGTGTAAGTGTTTGTGGCCCCTCATAAAATGCAGGCTTATTTTGGTTTTTCAAAAAAGTTGCTGATTTATAGCTTGAGAGCCGTCAAATGTTATCCTGTCTATAAATGGGAAGTGGGAAATAACACAAACACACAAAAACTCCACATGAAAGAGTTTCTTGTGAGACTTTGTGTTTCTCTCTTTTTCCTCCCCTTGCAAACAAATTTCATTTGAAAAAGAATAATAATCTTAAATGATATGATAATTAAATTACTATAAGCTATGAAGTACAGTTTAAAATAGAGTGTTATGAATGTGTGTGTCTCTAAGCTCGTTTTTTTTTTTTTATGTTAAGCCTATAAAAGTGCATACAACTTAAATACATTTTAGATATTAATTTGCTTATGTATCTGAAAAAAATGAAAAGCAGAATTGGCAGCCTTTAGCTACAGCCAAGAATATTTCATAATGTCTGGATGCCTTTGATTGAGATATACACAAATTATTGTGGTGCATGTGTCGTGTAATGTTTGTGTGTGCAGTAGTATTCCAATTCTGTACGCTGGTCGAATCAGTACATTGTCGTTCGTGTCACTGTCTCCCTCGGCATACATTATTGTGTTAGCGTGTGTGTCCTCTCGTCTTTATCCAGTCCAGATCCAGACTAAACATGTTTGTTTAAGAGGCCTGTTTGCTGCATTTAGGCAGAGACAGACAGGAAGTGGGCTAAGCGATGAGAACCCCCGACAGCCTCAGAGATAAATGGACGTGCTGCTAAATGAAGGAAAGAGGGGCTTCAAATGAGCCATTGCAGAGCACTGCTCGGTGAGGGATTGGAAACACTTTCACAAGGTGTATATGATTACAGAAAAGAGCGCACATATTGCATGCGTGTTCTCAAGTGTGTCTTTTTCATGTGCGAGCATGTGTAAGCCTGCCTGTGTGGGTCCGGGCCTAACAGGTGGGAGGTATGCCATGTCCTGGTTAACAAGAGTGTTATTGTGTTGTTCTGTCCTGCATGACTGACCGTCAGCTGTGCGGGGGTCGTCCTCTTCCCCCCCTTAAACCCGGAACGCTAATACACCAGCCATGCATGCCCACACACACACACACACACTTACATGCACAAACACACCCCGTAATGCTCACACAAACAGACTCTGCTATGCATCAGTTGGTGGCCTGTAATTGAATTGGGGACATGATTGGAGATATTTCCGAATGGTGGCCCAATCCACTCCAGTGAAGGGGCATCTGTTCCCCTTTTTTCCCTGCTGCGGAGCTATTCAAGGCTGCAGTCAGCGTGAGATGTGACTCAGGAGGTTCACATGCACAGGGCGCCCTGGGGCGTTTGCAGTTCTGTAACACTACCCAACAACAATACTCCCTCAACTGCTTGGCTGTTTACTTTCTGAAAGAGGTAAAGTCTCCCACTTAAAGGATTACATTACGCTGCCCTGAACCCCCTGCCCTCCCTGCCCTGTGCTCATCAACATCAAATAGACACACGAGAGAAGACACACACACACAAATCCAAAGCCAGGCTGGTGATCACACGAAGATGGGTAAAAACAACAACATAATGCTTCCTTTCTACAGACGGCTCAGGTCATGATTAATCTCAACAATGTGTCAACGTCATTTTTAGATTTGATTTGAAGTTTAATAACTGGTATTCTGCTGCCATAGATACTTTACATTCATTTTTCTTTGTGAAATATCTCAAAATGTTCTTTTTTCCATTTTTTTCATTATGAAATGTGATCTGGAGTGTTCTTGGTGACTTACAGGTTCAGGGAGTTGGAGTCCTATAACTCTTTTTTTCCCCCTTTTCTCTACACCCTGAAGTGGAGTTGAAGTGGACTGACACTCTCCACCTTCCCTCACAAAGCACCCCTCCTGGGTTAGGCGGGGCGATCTAAGTACAGAGGCGTGGATGGAGGGGTGTAACTGATGGGCTTGTTTACTAACAGACTAATTGTTACCCTCCCCTTTGCTGCTCCTTGTAAGGAACGGTATAGTTCCCTGCATGAATCGGGGTTCAAAGCAAAGGCAAAGGAGTGGTATTTTAGGGCGCTGGGAGGCCAGAGGCGTGTCAGGAGGCCTTTGATGACTCTGAGCATTAGCGTGTCTGTTTGTTCCAGCAGGTGTGTGTACTTTAAGTCACGGCAATCGGCATAGTCTCTAAGCCAGCTGTGTGTTGGTATGCCCTTTTACTAAAAAACAAATGTCATTGGTAGCGCTTCTCTTTGTCGTGGAGTCGTTACTGTTATGTCCTGCAGCCTCTCGACTCTCGGATGAACTAAATTCTCGTAAAGGTCTGTGGGCTCAATCTCTGTTGCCGTCCAGAAGCCTCTTAATTATGGCTCTCGTAGGGTAGGAAATGCCAGGCTTAAGGGGGTATCAAACCCTTCACTGTGGCACGGACATGTCCGTTGGCTGTAATCTACCTCCCTGGACAAATATTCAACAGGGATTGAGTCACTTTGCACGTCTATTTGCAGTCGCACATATGGGGACTGCATTGATATTAAGGGTCAATGTCCTCATATTTGCACGAAGACGTCATTCTTGATCTACTTTAATCGGCTTTTGAGGTCTGACTTTATTCATACAGGTAGAGCACATTTTACTTTGCATTTCCCACACCTTTCTTTGAGCACACTGACATTCATCATTTCATTTAAAACACACTTGCATCCCAGCACCAACACACACTGCACAGAGTCTCACACACACACAGAGACCTGGGAGGCCCCTTAAATTAACATAATGCCATGCCTGCCCCTTGGAGAATGCAGTAGACAGCTGACTACTGAAGCTTATGAGAGTGCTCAGTTGTCAAGAGGGAAGAATTTACATGAAGGTGCCGCTTCCAGTTTATGTGCTATGCATGACCCTTCGAATGCCATCTCGTGCACATGGCATCTGCATGTGTGTGCAGGGGCAGGGGTTTGTGTGTGATTGGTTGTGTGCACATAGGCAGCGTTTTCTGTTTTGTTTTTTGTTCATCTATCCCGTCTCTGTTTACGGTTGTCTCTCTGTCGTTTCGTTACATTCTTGTCTCCATCTTAACAATTTCATCGGGTCTTAAGTGAGCGTGCGACGTAAGTAAAGAAAAATAAAAGGAAGCCAAAGCAACCCTGATCCCATGAAGACTCAACAGTCCGTATGATGTTTCTTTTCTGACCTTGTGAGCCAGGCAGACGTAGGTCGTGTTCGGAGTTTAGTTATAGCAGCGTGAGGAAATATGGAGCTGAAACATACTTTTCACATGATGGCATTTGTCAAGTAGGTAAGCCATTTCACTGTCGTCTTCAGAGGTCACTGTGGGGGCTGTGTAAGACACCCCCTCTCCGACTGTGTCTGTCTTCCCCTTTGTAACGTCCTGTCACAGGCGGTATGTTTTGTTCCAGGGTCACTCATTTTCCAGGAGGTGTGTGAAATAGCACTGACCCTGCAAAACCTCTGGCGCTGAAGTATGGCATGTCACAGGCCAGCCCTATAACATGGACCTCACACACATACACACACACATACATACACACACAAACACACACTACATATCGACAGGTGGCTGCTGTTGGTGGTGCTTATGATGTGGCTTTTCGCATTCACAGACACACCACTACTAACAGAAAAGCCCCCGTCACCGTGTGCATTCCCTCAAGTATGTGCTGTCAAAAAAAGTATTTTGATTGAAAATATATGAACATTTGTGGCAAATGTGTTTTTTAATCCATACTTTCTTGATGCATCCGAGTCCCACAACTATTGACAGTACTGTCTTGCATAGGGTGGGCTGCACGGTGGTGCAGTGGCCAATGCTGTCACCTCACAGCAAGAAGGTTCCGCATTTCATAAGTTCTAAATTGCTCGTAGGTGAGAGTGTGTATGTGTGTGTGAGTGGTTGTTGGTCCATCATGTGTCTCAGTGATGCACCGGTGATGTGTCCGAAGCAGACCCTGAGTCTTGCCCGTAGTTAGCTGGGATAAGCTCCAGCAGACCTGTGACCTGCAAAGAAGAAACTTGGATTACCTTGCCCGATATTGCAAATGTTAAAATCCCAATCCAACCCAAGAACAGTGGTAATTACACTGGTTTATGTCAAAGATAAAATCACAGGATGTCTCACAAATTAGAAACAAATGAATTGAACACGAACAACTAAATTATCACTAACCCATTTGAAAGTCACAAACCAACTGATTCTGCACGTCGTTCCCAAAACGACAACAGTCCATTTATAATATTGATCGCTATCTCACATGTCCGATGCAATGCATTGATTGTACTCTTTCTTTTCCTTTAAAACATTCCATACGAGAGCAGAGACAAACAATTTTTTCAGTCGTTGTCTTAAATGATCCAATCAGACCTTGGGAGCTTTACATGAGAAAACAACAGCCTGTTCTTGTTGGATTTGTGGATTTTGTTTGGCTCGTGACCTCATGGAAGCTAGAAACCTCAATATGTCATTCTCAGAAGTCTTCCTCAACCTCAGGACCACCCCGCCTCCCTCTTCCCTCATGCACCTCAGTTGTTCCCGGTGACTCAACCTTCCACCTCACTCTGTCTCTCACCCTTTGCTTCACCCAATTTTCTCAACCGTGCCTCCCTTTATACACTAGGCCATTTCCTCTCTCTTCCCCACTCAACAAATATGTTCTTTGGAGCCCTTCCCAGACTACCTTGGCATACACTCATGCTCACTCCCAATCTGCTCTCTTGCTTGACACGAGTCCAGAGGACAGCAAGGGGGCAGTGAAGGTGATGGTGGGGTACCCAGGTGCAGTTACCATGCAATTATTTTGCAACTATACCCCCGGAAAGAAAATGAGAGGAGGGAGGGAGAGAATGAGAGACTTAATTCATGCCTTTCCTGTGAAACATGGCATTAACATTTGAGCGTGGTTTATTCTCACTGGAAAGACTTCTCAAAGAAAGCCCCTGCCTAAAAATATCCATTCTTGGTCTCCTTGGTGGAAACTGTGAGTCTGCCTAGCGACTGCTGTGAAGTTATGAACAAGTGATGAGAGGCTGAACAAGAGAGAGATGAGAGAAAGATGGGGAAGAGGTGACAGAGGAATGAGACAGAAATTAAGAGGGTGAGAGAGGGGTGAGAGACAGATGGGTGGTGGTGGTGGATAGGGGGACAGGGGGGGAGGGAGGGAGGGATGAAGATGGGATGTTATGGGTCAGCATGCGACTCATCTTTAGTCTCTCACTGAGCACATGTTTTTTGTTTTTTTTATGTAAAAATTGTAACAAATGACATTTCAGAAGTTAAAGAAAAAGTTTGCGTCAGTTACCTTCGGAGAATCGACTCAGCATATTGGTCATCATTTCTCAGTATCTTACTACATGACTCGTATATACTCTATGAACATTTTACACTAAAATGAATACATATTAGGTTTTTAATGTTTAAACCAAATAAAGTTATTCTTAATGATAAAGTACAGGCCATTCTTATCTGGAGTGACTCATCAACCAAAGCTGAACAATCCTTTACTTGTCTCTTTAGCTTTCCTGACCTCTACCATGCTATAAAATTTGCTTTCACTCAGTTCAGTTGTTTTTGCTTATTTGGGAAAAACCCTGATTTTTAAAAAAATCTATATGGGAATGTATAAAATTCCTGGATCCATTCCTTTGTCAGCAGTTGCTCTATAGTCCATGTGCCATCTTTCCACTAAGTTTTGTGATAGTCAATATTATCAACCCAGCCAAGCAACAGACAGAGGTTAAATATATAACCTCTTTAGCAGAGATGATTAAACAAATCATTTTCCTGGAGCAGATGACAGACGTAGCTGAAGGTGAGTCATCTCATTTCC
The DNA here is from genome assembly GCF_040054535.1 of Antennarius striatus. Taxonomy (NCBI): domain Eukaryota; kingdom Metazoa; phylum Chordata; class Actinopteri; order Lophiiformes; family Antennariidae; genus Antennarius; species Antennarius striatus. The sequence continues at coordinate 24,657,245 of NC_090778.1, forward strand.
TTTCTATCCTTGTCAGATATTACTCACACACATTACTGATTTGGAAGCCGGTAACACTGTTACGGTGAAACATTTTTATCTTTTATTTTAGTCTTTTCCGAAAAATCAATGACTGAATAATTTTTAACCACTGTTTGAACAGAGATGTTCACCCACGCCGGTAACTTCGACACACAAAACATCATTTTACGTCCGAGAGGTATGATGAGAGGTGTGATGCAGGGATGAATGTTGAATTCACTCTTTCCACTGAGAGAAAAAGGCAAATGTTAGCGGGTTTTGGTGCATTTTCATCCACTATGAAAAGGGTTCAATTATACCCTAGAATTCCAACCTGTAGTGCCATCGATATTTTACTCGATAAAACTTTCACAGCCTCCTACTCCAATTTTTTTCTATTCCTCTCTTTTTTAGTAAATCCTGTATTTCCCTTTACCCTCTCTGTCATACACACCACTTCAGGACTACTTTCTAAGGCTTGAGCCTTATTGCCAATCTCCCTGTAATGGTGTTTTTAAGTGCCCTGTTTGCATAGAGGGTCTACGGAAGAGAGGCCGAGAGAGCCAGTGACTAAGTGGGGCTTGTTACAGTGACTGAGCTCATATTCAAAGCCCAGTCACCCACTGGGAGACTAGCTGCTACTACAGTCTGGCTTTGGTCTCTGAGCTATCACCAGCCAACACAGTTTTAGCGGTCTACTGTAATGTGACACTTGGGGATTTTTCAAAGCGTCACGGATATGTAGCATACTTGTACCACGCATACTTTATACAGTAGCTAATGTCTTTTATATGTATGTCTGCGTTTACACGTGTGCGTGCTTATGTGTGTGCTCTCTTGTGTGTCATAGCTCTCGCTTTATTGCCCGCCTGTGTGTATCGTATGAGCGCATGCATAATTGCAGACATATAATCAACTGAACTTCTCTGATTTTTATTGTCAGCACAATAAGTCCACCCAAAAGCCCCCCAAAAGAACACTTCTCCCTTCATCTCTGTTTTCGATTTCTTTTAATGCTTTCTTTGAAAATATTTGGTGAATTTATTTGCTTTTTATTTGGCCATTGATAAAAGCTACATTAAAGTAAAGTGACTTTGATGCAGGGGGAGAGGAACCTCTGGCAACGCGCCTCAATGAGACAGCCAGCCAGCCAGCCGGCCAGATTTTCATTAGATGAATGCTGTGCGGGACGGTAGCCAGTTAAGATGGGCGCCAACATACTGGAGCCAACCAATATAGTTATAGCAAGGTGCTCTCTATTTCACTTCCTCTACGTCACCGTCTGTCTCTATGGAAGTGAGTCTATCTCCATCTCTCTCTGTATAACCCGAGAGGAGGTCAAGGCTAGCCCAAACAGCCACCCTGCCCTTTGCAAATCAACACACCCACAGTGGTGATTTCCATAAAGATGTCTTGGCCCGGCTTTGCTTATGAATAGGTCGACTGAAATAGGTAGCTTAGCGTTAAATGTCAGAGGGAGTTCCAAGAGGCACATGGTGAGATACTGGATGAGTGGAAGAGAGGAAAGGTGGGAAAGGCATGTTATACAGAAATATGAAAAATTCAAAATCATACAGCTAAATAGTAGCTGCTGACATGAACATAATTTTACACACTAGCAAAAACAGCTATCCTTGAGCGGACATTTAGATGTTTATATCCTACTTCCTGTAGCCCATATTGCATAATAAGCAGGGAAGTTAGATGTTTGTTTTATGCATTTTATATTAATATACAAAACAACACTTTTTTTTAATTTAACAGCATTTTAAATTAAAAAAAAGCTGCATCCCAACATCAATAGAGTCACAGTTGCAGGAACCTCAACTTCTTGCACATCAGCAAAGCTCGGCTGATGGACCGTTTGACACGCAGCTGTGTTATTCCAGGGTCGGTCTTTAACTGGTAGTCACCATTTTGCCTCCAGACCTTCCAGGATGCCTTGGATTCCCAAAGATAATATTAGCTGCAGATAGACGTGTTGAAGAGGGCAGCTGGGCACAACTTTTCACCCGTCTGGTGACCGTATGACATTTAAAACATCAATCAGCACTCGGCGGCTATTTTGCGGTGACATAATTTGAGCAGATTTATATTACTGACCACAGATATTGCCATAAAAAAACCAACAAAGGTTGTGGTGTTATTTAATGACATTGAGAGTACTGAGATTATAATTCAAGGACATGGAAAACATGGTCAGATCTAGCTATCTATTAGACACCGGACCAGGGATGGGCAATTATTTTTCTTACGGGGCCACGTGAGAAACCTTGATTACTGATAGAGGCCTTCCAAAGTTTCATCTCAATGTGTGTCAATGCTCAAACATAAACGTTGTGAGTTTCAGCCTTCAAGTTTACAGGTGTGGTAAGTAGTTTGGGATCTTTATCATGCTGGATCCTGAGTGGGTCTGATAGTGTGGATCCATGTGTTTTGAGATGGCATGGCAAATCCTCTTACCGATTGTTTTAACTTCTGTGTACATGCGTGCACGTCAGCGTGTGAGCGTGTGCGCCACGCGACGGATGGCTGATATCTATCGGAGTGCTAAGCTGATTAGTGTGAACTGTGGCCAGGTTCATTTGCATACGTTTCTTATCTCATTAGATTGGTATCATCCTCTGTCACCATGCAAGGCCTTGACTGGGATGTCTTCGTACCTCGCTTTGTACACACACACACACACACACACACATAGACAGTATCACCCTTGATGCCCCTGGCTAACAACAACTCTGACGTGTAACACCAGCCAAGAAATGCAGCCTCCTTGTCTCCTCGTGTCACCAGGCACCACTATGCCATTGTCACAGCAACACATCACCCCCGAGGCTCTCCGTGTCCCCGGTCTTATCAAGGTCATTAACTTGCATCTCTTACACCGATCACTCAACTGTCATCCTTCCTCATCAATTTTTTCCCCTTGCTTGTATGCATTGTTTAATTTTCTCTTATACAGATATTTCTTTAGCCGTGTGAAGATGTGATGTCATTCCAGAGGTCGTTCAATCGTACTAGCAACAATCTGTGTTTGTCAACTGATCCTTTGTTATCAAGGAGAGTCAATAGAAGTGGATGTAAACGGGTGACATGCTAGTCACACAAAAGCAAGCCACGTCAAATTTAATTCATATCATTCCAGGTTGATGATGGCTTTCACGAGGGACATACAGTAAAAGCTTTATTTAGTTTGACATGACACTCTTTAGCTTCCAGCAGCGAGCCTCCAGGAGCAGATAATGACTGCTGCCCTTGCATTTTAGTGAACAGGCATTTTAATCTTGTCAACTGAACCCCCTTAGACATTTATAGAAGAAATAACACGTCGACTATTAGGCCATTAGACTATCAAAAACTCTGGTTGACCACCAAGTTATGAGAGCTGCACTCTTGACACGTTTATTGACAAATAAAACTCATCTGCTTGCGTGCCTATAATTTGTCTTCAACATGAGCAGGAATAACACGCCGACCACTTTGTGCAAGATTAATAGTTTGGCATTTTCCCCATGACAGAATATTTTAACTGCTGTTTTGGTGGAAGCCTTGGTAGTTTGAGTCAAGTTAAAGAGAAGCTTTCCGTACCTCCCATCGGCCCATGCTAATATTTAAAGACGACGTTTGATTTATTGGCATGCCTTCCATACCAAGGACGGCATTAACACTTTGTTTTATGAGGTCTGTCAATGCCTCTATACCTGTGGACCAACTAATACCTTGTTCTTATTTATCTATCAAGTGGTTGTCCGCCTCAAACAAGTGGGAGCCGTACCCCGAGTGCTTGTTTCAACGCTGCTCGGTCATCTCCTGTACATATTTCCAATTTCAGGTCTGTCCATGGACATTGATGGAAACATACATTATGTCACTGCCTGGGCCGCCAGTGGAGACACAGAGGTCAAGTTAATTCTTACTTAGAACCAGCCCTGTGCTGAGGTTAGCACATATCCCTCCATAGATATCACAGATAGCATAGAATCCAGTATGTTAATGAACATTTCGTATGACTTAAGTGTCTGGTTTGCTTTGAATGACTCTCACGAGCCTCTGATGGCGTGAGGTACTCAGAGGTTTGCTGGCCTTTAACTGACTTGGATCCAAACAGATCAACAAACAGAAGCATTGGAAAGGTCCTGCAGCGTGAGACATTACTGTGAGGAGCGTGGTGTCACTCCATGAAACCCAAAACAGCTTCACGCCACCAGTGTCAATGTGATACACATAAACCGTGTCCTTGCAGCGCCATGTAATTTAATCTGGTGCGTTCTGAGTGTCATGTCCAACTTTAACTAGGATGGCAGTCGGTGGATCACATGATTCCACAAATGTTATAGGCATTATATGTGTGGTTGCTTTTGGTTTTACATAATTATGAGGAAATATTAAGAACAATGTAATTAGTTTTTGCCTGGCTCGTACCTCACCAGTCCAAAAAAACTTAAAGGTATTTGTTCAGTTTTTGTACAGATGTGCTCAAAGACAAACAAATAAACAAACCTAACCAGTTGTGCTCTAAGTGGTGCATACTAAACCTGTCTTTCCACCTTGACCTCGCTTTGCCAGAACGTACTTTTCTGAGGATCTTTCAAACGTCACACATCTCATGATAGTCCACTCAAAGAATGGAAAGCCTCCTAAATATAAGGCTGCCACAATAATAACTCACAACCGTTGAAGTTGCTTGACTGTTTATAAATGGCCGCCCTATGTTTGTGCCATAAAGGTTATCTTTTTCCCATCCCCAACTTTTCCCATCCACAACTTTATTTTACACTCTCTGCAAAGCAATTGGATTTGACATTCAAGCCAGCTACTTTTAGTTTATCCATAACCAATTCTCAATAAAAAATAAAAAATAAAGGGAGACAGATTTTGACACGAGTCCCACAGTTTACTTCTTAGTGATTTTTGTACTGTTACTTGTACCTACTCAGCGTTGAAAGGCGCGCATGTACATGGCCTGAGGGTTAACTGTTAGTAAGAGTTAGTGGGGAAAAGAGAGCTGCAGAGACAGCCCTTCACATCTCTGTTCCCTTCAAGAGGCTAATGCTTTATTTATAACACTGCACCCCCCAGGTGCACACCTCAGGTCCCTGCACAGCCCCTTCTCTTCCCCACAGGTATACTCAGTGCCTCTGCCTCATGCCGCGCTACCTAGCGCACCTTCACATGCCTTTTCCTTTCAACATCCCACTCCCGCCGCTGCATAAGAAGAGGAAGTTCATGAGAGAGATACAAAGACTTGATGTGACGCACACACAATCTGCAGACTGAAGCACTTTCGCAGGCATGGTCTCCGACGCCTTGCTGCAGTTCTCTGGTGTGTTGGAGAGAAAGAGCTGAATCCCCCATCCTCTAGGCCCCGCTCGCTCCCAAAGAGCCGAATAAGAACGCCACAGAGGAGCGAGAGAAAGTGAGAGGATGGAGAAAAAGAAATGTGGAGGAACACTAAAGGAAAGGAAAAAGCAGAATCAGATGGGGAAGTGAACGGAAGAGACAAAGTAGCGGGAGGAGGGGATGAGAGGAGAAAAGAGAGATTGAGGAAACCACGATAAAGAGGGAAAGAAATAGTGTTTCGCTCTTTTTAAAGTTGGAGATGCTCAATCCCTTTCTCTCACTCCAACCTGCATTTCTGGGTCACTAGAGACATTTAAACTGCACTTATAATTAACAGCTATTTTTAAACAGGGAGGGAGAAGTGGAGCGGTGGCGAGGTACAAAAGCATTAAAATTGCCCCAGATTCGCTATTGAATAGGACACATCAAGGCAATATGCTGGCAGATCAAAGTGAGCGAGGAGAAAGGAGACAGGGCCGATCAGTGGGGATAAATTGTTCTCTTTATAATGGCATAAGAATAGACCTCTTTGCAGCTGAAACAATTTAATAACTGCATTCATTACCTCTGTCCAGCCCGTCTGTCTGTCTGCTGCACAATGTGCAACTGCCTTTGCAATTCGTTACCTCTTATTGTCTCTCTCTCCCTTCCTCTTTGTCTCCCAAACTTATCCTCTCATTCCCTTTCTATCTCTCTTTCTACATGTCTTGGTCCTCATTTTGTCTCCTCCTCCCCTTTTCAGCGGGGTCTGGCGTCCTCCTCCTTTTCTTCAGCCCCTTTTCCCGACCGTCGTCGCTCTCCTCCTCTCATGCTCCGGCAGTAGCTACAGCAGGCGAGAGGCTCCACTAAGCCAATGCGCTGCAGGCCTCGCAATGAAGATGTGCAATGTCTGACACTCTTGGAATGAGAGCCCTAATAGAAGGGGAAGCGGTTATCACAGAGCTCCCCCAGGACCAGCCTCTGTGTGCCTGACGCTAATTATGGCGCATGCAAATGAATGTGCAGCATTAAAGTCAGGAAAAGCCTGCCTGACTCTGTGTGGAGGGGTTGTTTGTGTATGTGTGTATGTGTGTGTGTGTGTGTGTGTGTGTGTGTGTGTGTGTGTGTGTGTGTGTGTGTGTGTGTGTGTGTGTGTGTGTGTGTCTGTGTGTCTGTGTGTGTGTGCGTTCGTGTATGTGTGTGAAATGAGCTTGTTTGGTATTTGAAGGTGTGTGTGTGTGTGTATGCGTGCATATCTTTGCACAGCAGGACTGAACCACCAGGCCAATCCACGTTCACCTTTTTGCTCTCCTGCAATGGTTCACACACTTACACTGATTCATTCTTTATTCTTTTCTTCATTAGTATAGACTCAAGGAGTAGGTCGTGCAGCAAGGATTAGGATGAAGAAGCGTGACATAAAAGATTCTCTCTCTCTTTCTCTTACGTGCACACACACACACACACACACACACAGACACACACAGACACACATACACTCCAGTGTGAGGTTGAGCAGAGAGGATCTCGTCGGGGGATTCCTATAAATATATCTCCCTCACATTCACAAGAAACCTCTCCAAGAGGGCATCTTTATTAAAACCATTTTGTCTTCCCTTTGTGCCCTTTGAGTGTGTGTGTGTGTGTGTGTGTGTGTGTGTGTGTGTGTGTGTGTGTGTGTGTGCGTGCGTGCGTGCGTGGGTGCATGCGTGTGTGCGTGCATGCCTTTGTGTGTGTCTGTGTGTGTTAACGTGCACACAGCTTTTCCTGTATGTGCATATAAGCATGTATGTTTGAGCGTGTTGACACATGTGTCTGTTAGTGAGTGTTTATCCACATATAATTGTATTTTCCTATTTTAGTGCGCCTTTTTCACCTGAATATGACGACCCCCATTTGTTTTTCCGTGGATTTTTATGTGTGTATATCTGTATATGTGTGTGTGTATGTGTGTGTGTGTGTGTGTGTGTGTGTGTGTGTGTGTGTGTGTGTGTAGTATATATGTTGGCCATCTTATCTCCCCATTAGCCTCTTGTGCCCTGACCAGTATTCCCCCTTTCCCTTTCCTGCTTTCTCTAATGGGTAATTTAGCCATGCTCGCCTGACATCTAGCCTATTCCTTGTTTAGTTGCCATGGCTACGCAGGCCTATGGATTGCTCCCTTGCTCCCCTGGCCTTGTGTGGATGCTATAGATGTCTCAACTATTAGAGGGCAGAGCTGCTAAACACAGAGCACACACACACACACACACACATATGCGCACACACTGCAGAATACTCACACCAAATAAACAATTAAACGCTCTGACCTGAAGGCAGATTAATGTCTTTGCAGAATAAAATATTTGGCTCGGATGAGCAGAAATGGTCGATAATGAGTGTGAATGAGATGTGATTTTGATGACGGATTAATGTTGTTACAAAAGCTATTTTAAATGCAGGTTTTTATGTTTTGTCTTGTTTATTTTTTTTTAAATCGTCAGGACAGAATAATAGTCCAGCTCAGAGCTCAAGGTAAAAAATGTGATTCTCCATGCAATAATGAGACAAAGTGGGAGAAAGCGTGTCTGTGAATAACAGGTCATGTTTTCCACCTTGATATGTTTTCCAAGGTTGACCTCCATGTATCAATTCAAGCGTAACTGTTCTGCAAGACAACTTGTTGTCATCAGTTTTCTCACCACACTTTAAGATTCTGTTGTCTTTATTTCTCCATTCTGACAGATCCGAGCTTGTCTTGAGACAGCAACCTGCCAATAAATGAAGTCCTTTTTTGTTTTTTTTATGTCTTAAAATAAGATTAGAACTCCAAACCTCAACACCAGACACCTACAGAGGTCAGGCTAGATGAGTCAGCGCCGAAGCATAATTGTGTGCGTGCAAAAATGTGTGTGTAGTATTGATTTTTATTTGGACTTTCTTGGTTGGAATATATAAAATGCATTTGAAAAGTTTGTTCTCCTCTCCTTGGCAAGAAACTTAGACTGTACTTTGTCATCACTTTTCTGAGGTCATTTTTGTAGATGTAGTGCCATATGCCAAACCTGATTTCTACAAAAGTTACACAACAGTAGCACAAGGAAGAATAAAGGTTACAAGCGGGCAGGGGAGGAATAAAAAACAATTTTAAAAAAAGGAGTTTTGGATTTGGACTCTTTTCCTCATATATTTTGTAGGACTTGCAAGTTGGTGGTGGAGGTCTGTAAAGGAAGGGGCTCCCGGGTCAAAACAAACAACAGTCTTGAAGTTTCATGTTTTTGCACAAGATCTTGTCTTCTTTTGAAGTTCCCAGTATTGAGAGCAAAGGAGACAGGAGGAGAGGCAAACGGGTGTAGAGAGAGTTAGGATAGGGAGAGCGGCAAGGGAAGGGGAACGAGTTATAGAAGTGTGAAGCCCTTGAGTTGAAACTGTGCCTGCCTGGGCCTACAGAGAGCAGATGACAGTAGCTTTGGTTTTCCTTTTGCAGAGCTCACAGTACTTTGCCTTACATAACCCCTCCCGATGTGCTTTTTTTTCCTATTATTTGGGGAGAAATCTTAAGTGTGCACTTTAAAAGTTAATGCTTTCATCCGTTCCGAAGTGGGGGGTGAGAGAGAGCGGGCGCGTCGCAGATCACACATGAAGGAGACGACTCCAACAAGTTTTCAGAATATCGACAATTATGATATTCTATAAGGTATATCAGTGGAGTTTAACAGGGTGCATTGAAGAGAGATGCAGATGCAAGCCTTTTTTTTTTTTAACCCTCTCCGTAGTCCCCTTAAGTCGCCCCTCCCACCCCCTCCATGCTTCTCTGCGAGGTTAAAGCGCACCTTCCTACTAAAGGGTCAGGGGTCACGCATCTGCACGTGAAATGTGAACCCGCTGACATTCCTGGGCAGCTCTGAGCTATGCGGTCCTTTTGTTCACTGGGGTGCCAGCGTCGACCTAACAAGTCCAACAAGGGTCTCCAAGAAAGGACAGAAAGACGAGGCGAGAGGTCGTCATGTTTGCCGTGCTCCCTGCAACCACAAATGCAGGAGAAGGAGAAAAAAGTATTGAAAGTGATACCAAAAGTATGACCTGGTCTTATTGGGTTTGGTTTTTTAAAATGGTCATGTGTGAACCTGGGTTATGTGGCAGCTGGCGTTATCATCATCATTCAGACCAACCTCAATGGACATGCAAGCTGTTTTAAATCAGGCAGCGCGCAGAGGTGCTAAGGATAAGGTGAGCTCTAGTCTTCATGCTGGCTAGAGAGTGAGAATAAAAAAAGTAATGAGGAAAAAGTGAAATAGAAATGGAGAGTTTGTTTAGTAGTTGTATGGAATTTATGAAACTGACTAGAATGAATTGAGCGGATTTACCCGTGTTTCCATTTTTGTGTGGGTGTGATGTTTAATTCCATTATTTTTGCCATATTAAAAAACCTGCGTTTAAAAGCTACATTTTCCTGAGTTCATGTGAAGACATCCTGTAAAAATAGAACTTAAAGAGTATGAGTGGAGGGAAAACCTTTTTAAATAACTGATAATAACCATATTAAAGTCATTTTTACAAATATAATCTCCATAAGCAGCTAAAGCATAAAAGTCAACTAATAAAAAGTGAATGTCCGCGTCTGAATTGTAAACTCCCAACTTCGCTGTTGTGATGATGTATTAATGAATCCTGCGGTCCATACATGCCATTGCCAAGTGCCTTTGAGAGGTTACATGCACACGCCGTCTTCCATACATGACCGTACACTTTGACTCACTCTAACGTCGTAAGTGGGGGCCTTACACTCCCAGCCCACATTCCTTCCTCTGGGGAGCCCGGTGCAGTGTGAGTGATTCATTTAGCGCTACTGCATTAGAGCTGTCCATCCATCCGGTCTGCTTTTCCAAACACATCCATCCCAGTCCTAGTTAAAACACTGGGGGATCTCCTCCACTCCACCTCCACCATCACCCCTCCAAAGTCTTTTATGATGTCCATAAAATGGAAGAGTGCAGCTTTACTTGAACTAATAATATCTGAGCTTACAGGGACTTGATTGATGATCTTTAAAGCCGGCCCGATTGGTCTCATCTTTCTTCAGATTTTTATCACTGACTTGTTTGCAGTCATGTGCAATCACAAGCACCGGGAGAGGTAACAAGTGCTTGATGTATGATGCTTGAGCCACTTTTGTCAGCTGCGCATTTCCCTTCTCTCCCTCCACTTTTGATTTTTTTTTTTCTCTTTTCTATTTTAACCCCAGGCTTCTATTTGTTGTTGTTCTTGAATTGTTTGCAGACTGTTGGTTTTTTACTGTGTTCTCTCTGTTTTTCTTGTTTTTCAGATGATGGGAATGTCTTTTCCTGGGGGATGGGGCAAGAGGTGAGCCAAATATTTTTCCACTTTTGGCCCTGCCAGCAGAGGCAGACTTAGAACAACACTGAACTCCAGGCTTTTCTTCATAAGATACAAGTGTTCTTCCTCTCTCTATCTATCTGTCTCTTTCTCTGTCTCTCTTCTATCTTTGAGATGCTTTAAGTGGATACTTTCTCTTCCAACATCAGGATTAAAAGGTTCTTGGGAGGGATCTGTGTCCAAGCACTTAATATCCTTGATGGCTCGCCAAGAACGCACAAATTTTTAAATTCCATAAATCACCTTTATCAGATCTTCATCTATTTCAACTCCTCTGCTTCGCGTGGACACAGCGAAACATCCCCTTTGTTCGGTTGGCTTTGCTTTATGCATGCACATGCCCTTTTGAACATCCATTGCTAAAGGTATGTGTATGGCGAGGCTATGTGGAAGTGTGATTGCTGGCCCTGTCATATCTCTCCTCCTCTGTCAGATAAAGAATCCCACCTGTCAGCGAGTATTGTTCTGGCCTTTCTTTTAAGACCTTCTTTAAAGATCCGCATCATTACACCGCCATCAGACAGAGCCCAGAGAGTGTTAAACGTAGGCCCGCCTCAATCCCTCTGATCCCCCCTGGCTCTGGTTCTCTTTCCTCCCAGCTTTGGTTGTTATATATGGGATCGTTTGAAGCCGTGGCCAAAATGTGAGCACTTTTACAACATGACAGTGCAGACGATGCTTCGCCGGGGCCGTGAAACAAACATGTAGGTGAAGGTTAGAGAGACACGGGAAACAATGAAAATGTTAGACATCAGCCGTTATGAGCTTCGACATCACCTTGGCTTCCACGTTGTCGGGTGGCTACTAGTCTAACTAGCCTCATTGCATTTTCATAGGTGTTCTTGCATCTAGTATATTACTTGATGTTAGTCTCAGCAAGGGCACCGTCTCTTTTTCCTCTCTCTCTCCCTTCATCATGCTCTTGTTCTCCTCTTCCTCCATCTCTCCTATCTTCTCGCCCTCTCTCTTCCCTCTCCCTCTCTCCTCTGTCTCGGAGCTGTTCTGATGATTGATTGTTTCTCTGTGCAGCCTGACAGGATGTAGCACACTCTCGGCCCCAGGGGCCCCAAGCAGACTGCACCACCTGATTAAGACTCCTCCTGTAATCAGCCTCACAGTGCCACACCAAAACTACTCCCGTCAACACGGGGGAAAAAAATAAAGAAAGGTTCCACCTCTTCAAAGATAACACTTTGTTTGTCACTGGAAAAGAAGCGAGGCGAGGGGCCGCGTTGAACTTTTTTTTTAACTAAGCTGATACCTTCCTTCTCTCTCGGGCTTAAAGGTTCTTATGTATCAGTAGGAGAAGAAAAAGTAGAATAGCAAAAGGTCTTAAACCTAATAAAGTTTTTCTCTGCCTGAGCAAGGTAAACCGAGGCAGTCCTAACCCCATTACGGCTGGTAATACCATTACAGATAGGAATCTCGTTGTTTGGCTTCTATTGAGACTAAAAGATGGACGAGCTGCGCTGTATCACATGATTGAGGTGAGAAGGAATTTGAATGATGTCAGGGAGCGTGTGCCACAGCCAGAATCAATACGGTAACGGCATAATGGAAGTAGAAAGTGCCAGAGCAAAGAGGGGAAGCAAATATTGTGTTCCGTGGAGTAAATAATCACTTTTACGTGCGTGAGTTTCAATGGTATAGTCATTAATATTACTTCACTGCATTTCTTGAGTTAATCAGTATGCAGGCTTCACATGATGTAAACTAAGAGGTAAAAATCTACTGTTATCTGTATCATCAGAGTAGTAAATATATTATCTATTAAATAGCAGCCTTTTGTGGGTCTGATCTGTATCGTTCATACAGAATGCATTGTTATGCTCCGGCCAATGAGGAGCACTTGTTGTGTGTTGATGTATGTCTGAGGTACGGCATAAGATTTGGTCTGTCGACTGCAATCCCGTTCATAATGTAATGATGAGGGTTACTCAAATCAGGCATGGTAAATAATAAGCCTGATGGTGGTGGAAACCTGGGCCTGGTTCCAACACAGTTCAGGCCTCATCGAACTCTGGGTCCATTCCAAATTGATGCTAATACGGCCTGGGCTGCCGCGGTAGAGTAAAACGAGCATTATTAATACCGCAAATCTGCGGGATTCCCTTTGTGCACAAGGAGAGGAAAGAAAGCCTTTTTTGTGCGTGTGTGTGAGATGACATGCATGAGCGCACATATTGCAGGCATGCATTTGGTATTACGCCTCGCTCACATTTATATCTGTCTGCTGTCTGCTGATGCCATCCATACACATGTTGTGAATGATGACAGTCATTGACACAGTCTGACGCTCCGCCGCTTAATGTCCTTTTTCTTTATTAATTAACTGTGGGACATATATGCTGAGAGACACCTATTGATTCCACTGCTGCATTAATTGATTTTGTGCTTCACTAATCATATTGTTTCTGCAAGATCATTACTAGACCTCTGTGGCAGAGGATCACATGTTCATATATTGTGCTGCTCTTAACTTCGTGGGTGAAATATTAAGTATCGGTGTGGGTATCTTACTGTGTTTATTATGTAATAATAAATTGAGGATGAGAGACAGCGAGGCAAAGTTCCAAGTCTTGAAATTCAAGACTCGAGCTTATAAATGTCAAAAACACAAGTGGAATAAAGTTGTGCAGCTAAACTTCACTTCAGACATCACTTGTGTTTGGATGTGTGCACTTTTGGAGACACACAATAGAGTGTAGAAAGTAAGAAACACAACCCTGACACCGGAGAAAAGTTGAGAGCACCCCCCCTAATTTAAAAATACAACTATTCTATCAATGAGACAAACAGATTTGACTGTTTGTGTGTCTGACTGGAGGCTCCCCAGCGAGTCTGACCGGGGGGTTACGGTGTAACCAAAGCGTCTGTCTCCTGCTCACCACCCAGATCAGCCGGTTCAGCTCGACTGGGTCCAGTTGTCTTGCTTTTATACCGACGAGTGTCTGCGAGAAAAGGTCTGTCTGGGGTTCAAGTACATTAAAGTCATCCGCTCCCCTCCCACTGAGCCCCAACACAGATGGCTCCAGATGCAGCTGGCACAGCATGGAGCAGCACCTGACACTGCTCATTCACTCAGACACACACACACACACACACACACACACACACACACACACACACACACACACACACACACACACGTATACACACACCCACACACACAGTGTAACCACATGCAGTCACAGGTATGGACACATCTGCTCATTTTACCTGTATCTGAATGCAAGTGAGCTGACACACACACACACACACACACACACACACACACACACACACACACACACTCCAATGAAAGCACAAACACTCGCACTTATAAAAACATAAACACACACATAACACAGCAGGAACATATGCCGCCACACATTTACAAATCCTCACAGTAGCGCACACGCGAATAAGCAATTAAAGACCCAGATTACTGCACACCCCACACACACACACACACACACACACACACACACACACACACACAGATTCAAATGTAAACCCACACATATTGTGCTCACTTTCAAACATATGCCAGGGCATGCATGTGCTCATGGGTGCTGTGCAGAAAGCCCTTAATCTCTGCAGGAGCAAGCAGGACAGCTGAGAGAAGTCAAACTGAACACCCTCGCCATTTGCAACACAAAGAAAGTCCATGTAAATTGAGAGCATTTTATTTTGCTGTTTGAGATTCCGCTGTTTTTAAGGCTCTCTCTCTCTCCAAGCAAAGTTTTACACAACCTCGCTCTTCGATGAGGGATTGCATTGCCAGGTAGTTTTGCTTGATGGTAAATGAAACATGAAATACAGTAGACTTTTGGCTGGTGAAACAAATATGCATTGTGCCTCTTTTTAACAGTATTTCCTCCACAGTGACAGCCATTGGAGACAAGATGAATTGCCAGTTGCCGGTGTCGTATATAACCTCACTCAGCAGATGTTATAACAGCGCTTTACAGAGATGCACTTAAATTATGTTACTCAGGGGAAGATACACAATTCCTCTCTGACAAATCTAAAAAATCACTTTTGCATTCAGGAATAGTAGAATGGCATGAAGGAAGATGAGATGAAAGATAAACCGGATCTACTGGTGCCACAGAAAAATGGGAACTTCCCCCAAAATTGAATTATCACTTAGGCGTGTGTCTTTATTTAACTCCTCCATGTAGGAAAAAATAAAATGATTGGGATTAAACTTTTATTTAATCCTGTGGCTGACGCCGTGTCATTATTTTGCCGGCAGGGGCAGCTCGGATTTGGAGAGGACAGGATTCACATCTCGGCTCCTTGTCTCCTCAGCTGCTCTCAGCTGGGGGAGGTCACGCAGGTTAAAGCGGGGGACAGCTACAGTGCAGCAGCCACAGGTGAGTAAAGCATCCATCCGTCGCCATAGAGACACTTCCCTTCATCCGTACCATTGTGGCCTAAATATGTTTCACACAACTAACGAACACAGCTTGAATCAAGCTGTCAAATGTCTGAATATCACTGTTGTTATCTCTAAATAACTATATATCTATTTTTTTTTTCAAATCCTTCAGGATTTTCTTCGCTCCACTTAATATAATAACAACTTTTTAACTTGAAACCCGTATTTTCCCAACAGTAATCCTCACTGTTGCTTTCAGCCATGCAAATTTTTCATCTACATCATTTCATTGAGTTTTAATTAACACTACAAGGATTCAGTGTCCTCAAATGACAACACTCGGAGCACAAATTCAACCTCATTAGCTCCCGATATCTCTTAAAGCATGCGAAATTGTGCAATACTGCACCCAGTAGTGTTATGTGATGGATGATGTACATAATGGATTGATTTGTTGTTCAACCAGCTATCCCCTAAACTACACTGCTCGGATTTCAGACGATCCCTGTAGCTAGTTTGTTATTAATAAGACAGAGGGATAAGGAGGCAGACCGTCTCTCCCTCTCCCAACGTCATTCATTCTCTTTTCCGTAATTTTATCAACTCACAGCCGACTAGATTTAAAAAAAAGAACCGGTATTCAGCTAGTCCCTTTCTTTTACCGTCTTCTTTCTATTCTCTGACTTTGCATTATCCGATTCGCCTCCCCTGTGATCTACAGAGAGCCGCCGAACTGTCACCAAACTCGCTCTAATACATTTACAACATTAGAAAGTGTCAGGCGACTGCTTCTCCTTCAATTGCTGCTTGCTTTCTGCCAGACAGATGGAATTAAGGTGGTTACACTACAAA
The DNA here is from genome assembly GCF_040054535.1 of Antennarius striatus. Lineage (NCBI taxonomy): Eukaryota > Metazoa > Chordata > Actinopteri > Lophiiformes > Antennariidae > Antennarius > Antennarius striatus. The sequence continues at coordinate 24,673,158 of NC_090778.1, forward strand.
ATGTAACACCGGCCACTTAAAAAGAAAAGGCGCTGTGCTTGTTTCGAGACCATTGCACATTTACTGCTGTGCTGCAATATTCTGTTTAAAAGAATTGCCTATTGTTCGACGGAGACGTCTGCTGGCTCTGTGCATGTGGGGGGGGGGGTTTCCGCTAGAAATGCCACCGTTTCATTAAATGAACTGCAGTCGACATATTAAGTTTAGTCCCATTTGAATTCTTGGCGCGTCTGAGACTTTGGCAAGCGAGGCCCTGCCCGCCGGTGGTACCGTTATGTCTTTAGGTGATCTACAAAATGTTATTATTTAAAACAAGCTCTTTATGGATTGCTTACGAGGCATGCTTAGCACATGATTGATCTGACCTTTCACAGACTGTCGTTCTTCGGGAAAACATCAGCCTTAACCTTTTTTAGCTGGATTACCCTGCCAGCGTCTGCGTTCAGGTGTGTGTGTGTGTGTGTGTGTGTGTGTTCAGCATGTGAGTACACCTGCAAATGTAAGTGTGTAAGCGTGTGTGTTTGTGCGTGCTAAAATGACACCCACGGACCCTTGCCTCATATGCTTTTATAAGGTTTTCATTGCTGAGATGAAAATAATACATTACTGATTGATTGATCAATCATGTCTGAAAGGGTATCTGTGTTTGCGTATGTGTGTGCCAGTAGGTGTGTGTGTGTGTGTGTGTGTGTGTGTGTGTGTGTGTGTGTGTGTGTGAGTGTGTGTGTGAGCACGCCACAGCTATGTACAGCTTGATGCAGAATAGAGATTGATAGAGGCTTGCCGTGAGGAGGATACTCAGTTATCTCCTTGTAATTAAAATCCACCTCATAAAGATTATTGACTCCCCCACCACACAAACCAGCGTGCTCCCTCGCTCGGCAGGGTTTGCCAAGCGCTTCTTAAAAAATGAAAAATAGCATATTAAGCAGCGCATATTTCCCATTTATGCAGAACATTTAGATGTGGTTAAGTTATCGTAATGTGCAATAAAACCTGGATGTGAAATTTGTAATCCACTTTGGAAAATTGCTTGCTATATTGCTTTAACATCCCCCTGAAAGAGCTTTTGAGATGTGTGTGCCAGGTTTATTGTAGACCATAATTTAAAAGTCCTCAACGCAGGCAGTAAATATAAATTTATTAGTGGCAGGTTTAAATAGGCCGACTGAGGTAGCGTGAGTGAGAGGATGCTTGAGTGTTTGCTGTATACCAGCGCATACAGTGTGTCTTTGATAAGTGGCGAATAAGAATGCCCTCAATCTGCTCAATGAGACGTGCCGACAGGTGAGTGTGTTCACCGTGGTGGGGGGTGGTAGGGGCCACCGTCTCGATGCAGCGCCGAGTCCCTCCTCGATACTAAACCAAACTGACAGGATGTAATCCTCAGTTCGATTAAACCGTTTCTCATTTGGGGTGTGTGTTTATTTTGGGGTTTTTGAAAGAAATCGGAGTCGAAAGGTTCAGGAGCGAGCTAATCTGTGATTGGCTGGGGTCAACGTGACGACAACATGTCACCAGCCTTATGATCACAATGTCACATAAGTTTAGAGAGGGTCAGAAATATTTTGAGATAATGGTTTTCTTGTAAAATATTAAAAGAGATTCATTTCTGATGTGTCAATTTGAGCATTTCACCACTTTTTTTTTTTCCTCGTGTCACCAGCAGGAGGAAAGCTGCTTCTCTGGGGTCGCATCCCCTGTTTATCCCGGGTCAATGATCAACCAGCCCCCAAAAGGCTCTGGACCCCCCAGGTTGTTCCCCTGGCAGGCAGAGAGGTATGCATGAGAAAGACTGGAGAAATGTTCTGTGTTTTAGCTGGATGGACATAAATTCTTCAGAGGTCTGCAGTAAATCGTGGCTGAGAGATGAGTGTGAACTGTAATACACTAGCACTCGTGAACACACCCCAATTAGTGCTGCTGCATCAGGTGAAATTGTCATATTCGAGGTGAAGGAGGGCAAAAAGTCGTCCCCAAAAAAAGCAGGCAATCTGAACAATGTTTCTCTCCTTAGCTGAAGTCCCATTGGTTTATCATCAAAAATAAATCCAACAGGGATTCTATTACTCCAAAAACCAAAGATCCCAGAGAGGTATCGGGATATGTTAGTCAAATAAGAGCAACTTGTTAAACAACATCAAAATCAATTTGAATTGAAATAGTAAGAAATGCTGTCATCTGATATCTCCGCTCTTTTAAAATCTAATGTTTTCATGCTCTGCAGGTCTGTGATGTGGCCTGTGGTGCCTGGCATATGATGGCTCTCACAAGTGAGTCCTGTCTCATCCATCCCTAAAACTTCATCTCGCAGTTTCTCTTCTCTCACGGTCAAAGAAGAGCGACGTCCACTATGAGTCATGGATCAATATAATAATAATAGTAATAATCATAATAACAGAGGGTTTACTTTATTCCACTGTAATAATCTCACACAGACACACACATATATATATATACTGTATATTTTTTAAAAATTGAATTGAAACGTAATTTAAACGTCTATGACCCTCTCCATACTGATATTAAACCACCTTCTATCTGTATTAACTTTTCCCACACTCTTATCAACTGTTTAAAGCACTTTTGTGTCTCATGTAAGTCCGAGACTCATGGAACGGAGCGCATTTCCGGATGCCGTCGGCCAATAGAATGTGCGTACGGTATCACGTGACTGTCTACCAAACATCCGTGATGAGGTGAAGTCACGAGCGTTCACACACTTGAACTGACCACCCTCTAGTCCCCAGCCTAAGACCTGGTGGGATGAGCCACTGCCCCCCCCCCCCCCCCTTACAGTGACTAACAGTGTGTTGTGAATTAGTGCTGTGTGAATTCAGTGAATTGAATTCAGTACTTTGGGGGGAACTGAGAGAGGTGTTCCACAAAATGTAAATCGTCTGGATTCAGGTTCCAGATCCTCTTCCTCGCCCCTTTTCCCCCTCGGCGCTGGCTTGTCTTCTTCCCATTCTCTAAATGATGTGTTGCTCCTCCTCGAAGCCCCTCCTCGCTCACTTTCTCACTCATCAAACCATAATTTACTTCAGAGGGAAGCGTCGTTAATGCACAGTAGGACACAGCATCATGATGTGTGCTAATTATGTTGTGTGTTTTACACGCTGGATGACTTTTGCTTAGTCAGTGATGAGCTCGCTATTTGGTAATTGTATTTTGGGTGTGATGAGTTTATAAAGGCCTCTCGTATCTAGTTGTCGTATCTAGGCTACATACTGTATGTGTGTGTTTGTCTGTGTGTGTGTGTGGGGGGGCTATCGACGCATGTTGAGTTCACATTTGTGTAGCGATGCATTTACATGCATGCGAATGCACTTTGTGTAAACATGCATGTGTACAGATGCAGTTTTTATAATCAGCAAAAAAAGAGATTATTCCACCGCTCCCCACCCATCAAACGCTTAACTTAATAATGATTAGCAAAGAGTCAGAATCTCACCATCGCATTAAAATGTCAACTTTAAACTCCATCAATCCCACGCAAGACTTCGACACGCACCGCCAACCGTGGCACCGCACAACCATGACTTACTCGTATTCACCAACACACGTGTGATCCTTTTAGCACCGTACATCACTCAGCTAGCAACGCTGCTTAGCCCTTGGCTAATCACGATGATTGGAGGTGTCCTTTGGCTCACCTGGGGGCTTCCAATCCTATTAGGCCAACCGTCCTGAGCCGAGCGCACCCAGCAGCCGCTCGTGTTTGATCACTGGTGCTTAGAGCCCACACTTGTCCTCTTATGTTGGCATTAAGGCATGGAAGAGAGGAGCAGTTTGGTGGAGGGGGTAAAAAAAAAAAAAAATCTGATCTCCTTAACTCTCTAGGGGGGCAGAGGGGAGTTTTGGTGCCTCACCTCCTTCACTGATGCTCTCCTGCTCCTGAAACCAGAGCTGCTCTTTAAAAACTTCTGATGTCGGTTAAAAGGCGGGAGCGCTTCAAGTTGTTTCCGAGCAAAAAGGGGAACGAGGTGAGATGGAGGTGAGAGAAGTGTTGCTAGGAAAAGGATGCGATAGGTCGTATATTTCGGTTTTTACCTTAATGCAGATTGTTTTTGAGGTCACTCAGATTTCTCATCACGATCTGCTTTTCCCATCTGTCTTTTTTTTTTTCAGTCTACAGAAATATAGTTCTGTCATTTCTTAGGAAACCAGTGCACCTAATCCCACCAGGCCTGTCACCTATTTCTACCCCCTCCAATCTTAACACATACTCGACTTCACCTCCATCAACTTTCCCACTGACTGCGATCTTCCTCATTGCGCGCTCATCACTATGTGGCTCTCCTTCTTTTTCTCCATCTCCACATTCCCCCTACTCCTCCTCCTCCTACTACTCCTCCTTCACCTCCTCCTTCTTTTTCCCGGGCCAAGAGTGCCCAGGAAGAGCCATGTGTTTCCAAAGTGGACTGGAAAGGAAATCGAAGCAGGGCTTCTGTGTTTATCAAGCCACAGCTCCGTCACCTTGCTCCTTCTCCCGTCTGGAGGCCCCGGCAAATTGGTGACAGCAGCAACAACCCTGCAGCACACATGCCCCCATTCTCCCCCCCACATCACCCCCCATTCCCACCCCATTACCCCCCACACAGACACACTCGCTCGCACACACAGCACAGCACCTTGGCCTGTTTAGTTTTATTGCCGGTGTCAGGTGAGGAGGTGGAGGTAGGAGCGCTGTCTAATGCTCACCTCACACACACACACACACACACACACACACACACACACACACACACACACACACACACACACACACACAAACACACACACACAGTCATTTCCACCCCTGCCCACACCTTGGCTAACAAGACCTGTGAACCGCAGTGACAGAACTCTGAGACTTGTCAGAGTCCCAGTCATTTAATGCCAAGACCCAGCCCCGGCTCTAACCCAACAAGATTTCTTTATGCAAACCAAGACACAATAGGCTCCACAGTGATACACTGAACACGACTGTGCCCTATCCTGCTGCTCCTTCAGGTTAATGTCGCTTCAGGAGTACTGCAACTGCTGATATTAGAAATAAGAAAATACTGCATTATGTAGGCGGAATGTTATTATTAGAGCCATCAGAGGTGGAGGTGGAGGTGAGGTTTCATCTCTAAATGTAGTGTGTCGGTATCACCATGCATGTCCATCTGGAGCATCTAAGGGTTGTAAATTTGATGGATGCGTTGTACAGTTTGTTGCGTACATATGTTGCTGCCCCCTCGTTCCTCTTCGATGTGATTGTTAGAACCCTCAACAGCATTGCCACCTTGGAAATGAACTGCACTGACAACGGCCGGCTATTGTGCCGAAGTGCTTACAATGGTACCACTGAAGGGAGTATTGATCCGCCCAGTGTAGGGTCAATCATTGGATCAATGGTGTGTGGGTTGGCCGGCTGGACGGCCAGTTGACTGTGAGAGTGAATGGATGGTTTGATAATGGATGAATGGACAGTCGGGTAATGGATGGATGGATATATGGATTGATTCATGGATGGATGTGAAGACGGTTACGTGAGTTGACATTATTATCAGGTCCAAACATGAACTTGTGTGGATATGAATATTTCACTTGTCTGCTTTGCTTTGTGCAGTCTGTGGCATACCCCTCTGGAAGGTTTTAGTTTTTAAATCACGCTTCATTTGTCCATCCATCCATCCATCCATCCATCCGTTCATCCGTCTGTTGAACGAGACAATCACAATCGGCTCATGTACAGTCGCTTATCTGCCTTGTAGTTCACAGGTCTGCCGGATAGATGGATGGATGGATGGATGAAATGAATGAATGAATGAATGAATGAACGAATGAATGAATGAATGAATGAATGAATGGATGAATGGATGGATGGATGGATGGATGGATGGATACTGTAGGTAAATAGATAGATGGATAGTTTAGTTAGTTAGTTAGTTAGTTAGTTAGTTAGTTAGTTAGTTAGTTAGTTAGTTAGTTAGTTAGTTAGTTAGTTAGTTATTTGGATGCAGATTTAAAAAGAGATTTAGAAGCAGTCATTGTTATTAGCGTGATCTCGGTGGAATTTTATGGTGTGTTTACACCGCGGTTGATTGACCTAGTTACCCAGAAGAATGACAGAGTGCAGCATAAGGGAGAAGTGTAGATTTATTATTATTCTTACATGTAATGCACATGTGACTGAATGCACACGCGTGTGCTCTTCTACACACACACACACACACATACACACAGAGCAGTGATCATCAGGGGCTCTCAGAGGTCGTGCCTCATGACAAAGTGAAAAAAGGCAGAGGGCTCATTTAAAATTCTGTAAGAGATGTCAATTGTGCCCTCTGCATATTTCTATGGAAAAAAATTTGTAAATAGATCCTTTGTAAATAGCTTCTCTCTTGCCAATCACCCTGTCTGCTCTCTGCACACCAGCATTAAAAATTGATCCTTAGCCGCACCAGGGTGAAATGCTAACATCGCTGCCAAATGACTGATTAAAAAGAAAAACCTTTAATCTTTGCTTAAAAGTGTCTACTGCCTTGGCATGCCTTTCCCCCTGCGCTCCTCTATCTTCCAAGGCTGTGAGGCGAAGGAGGGAGGAGGTGGGGGGTCGCCGTGGGGGAAACGGGGTCACGCTTCATGTAGAGTCGGAGCTATACGGCGATGCAGCTCAAGAGGTGAGGGATTTCACTAAGAGCAGATCTAGGAATCGACATGCATCGCTCTCTTCTGAATTTAACTGTAAGCCAAAGGTTAAAAACACATTTGAGCATTCCACAAGAGCGGGGGGGGGGGTGCGTTGGCACTCCTGCTAATGGTTTGCAAGGGAAAAAAAGAAAAGCTTTTTATCTAACATAACTGCACAAGTTGTGGAAAATCATCCGGGTTGTGTTGATATTTCAGTGTAACATTATTGCGTTGGAGGTCTGGCGTTACATAAGCAGCGCAAATCAGCACTGTCTGTCTTTAAATGTTTAAATTGTACAAAGTGGCGACAGGAAAGTCACGACAGAAAGAACCAGGGGTTAGAAACAAGGAGGCGGAGGGGTGGTGGTGGTGGTGGTGGGGCATTAATGTGTTGATTGTGGGTGCTGAGAGGTGTGTTTGTCTTTCAGAGAGTGGTAAGAACCAAGTAGGTGCTGGAGCAGAAACTGGAGCTCGCTTCAGAGACCTTGTCAGCAATCCTGGGCACACAGAGAAGGAAAACACACCGAAGGTAAGATCAACATAACTCTTCTTTCTTCACCAGCACCCCCCCCCCTTTTTTTTTTTTATTGACTCACTTCTACACCGGCGCAGCTCAATCTGAGACTGCTGCTAACTTAATAGCTCCCTAACTCTCACAGTGGATCTCCCCTGATTGATATCTTTCCCTTATTCTACGCTCGCCTCCTGCACGGCTGACATCCTCCTTTTCCGTTTGTTTGCTCCACAAATCCTTTTTTTATTTTATTTTTTCCGATCATTGTTTCAATTTTTTTTTTCCCCACACCTGCTCTAACAATCAATCCGTAATGAGTGATGCAATACAACAAGTGACGCTCGAGCAAACAGCACAGCCCTCCAAACATTAAGAGGTAAATATATTCACTCACCTCTCAGACTATCAGCAAGAACCACTAAACTGTCACCCACACACACACACACACGCACACACACATACACACACACACACACACACACCTCCCCATCTCTCTGTCATTCAGGTGTTTACTGTCATTCATACTCAGGGTTTTGTATAATCCTCTCACCACACCTGAGTGCTCCTCTCTCAGTGTCAGTGGATTTACTCTCTCCCTCTCTTTCTACCCCATCTCCCTTGCTCCCCCCTTCTCTGTCAGAGTTTTTTTTTTCTCTCTCTCTCTTTTTTTTTTTGCATCCCAGCCATTATTTTACGCGTGTTGTCATTTCTTATGTAAATAACCATAGATAAAAAGACAGTAACAGACATTTTAAGATTTACACACGGAGCTCGGCGCGTATGTTTTCAGTCATCCCCTCTCATCAGTCGGTTTGTTTGTAGAATTGTCTTCGCCTGTAGCCATAAATTAGGGGTTGTGATTTAACTCGCTGAGACAACAGAGAAAGACAACGAAACATGAATAAAACAAATGATGTGCAGAAGGTGGAGAGAGAGAGAGAGAGAGAGAGAGAGAGAGAGAGAGAGAGAGAGAGAGAGAGAGAGAGAGAGAGTAAGGATGGAGAGGAAAGGAGGGTGAACTGAAGGCAGAAATGGGCCAGTATGTATTTCTGCTCTACTTTCACTTGGGGAAAGCTTCATTAAGAAGTCTCTTTCCAGTGCATGGTGAAATCTTTTTGTGTGTGTGTGTGTGTGTGTATGTGTGTGTATGTGTGCGTGTGTGTGTGTGTGTTTGCACGATCACACCCATGTACGCATGTTCATAGGTTAATGCATCAGACCATGCCCTGGTGCTTGCACATTTCCGCAATGTGCATGCCTGTAAAAAAAAAAAAAAAAATTGCTGTATTTTCACTGAGAACGCTCTTTTAAATTATTTACAGCCAGAACTCTCTAATTGGTACAAAGTTTTTAAATGGGGTCAAATGTTGTGGTGCAGTTTGATGCAGCTCTTCTCTTGCCTTAAGCCTGTGCCGTAACATCTGCTGCTGCAGCTCCGCTGCTTCATTGGACTCAAACTTCTAAATGATGTTATTTATTTCCCATTGACCAGGGTTCTGCTCTCCGACTGTAGGCATGCGACACACACGCTGAGGTATAGAGGGAAATGTAGTTCAAGAAAGAGATTACAATGGAACCGGGTACACTTGAGATTCCATAAAATATCAGTCGACCCTAACAAAGTGAGTGGATCCACAACTTTCTTTTCACATTATTTAACAATACAGGAACCCTGAAGGCAGCTGCGGCAGATTTACAGGAAGCTTTTGTCAGAAATAGTCAATGGATGGGAAGAGGTGATTCATTTTTGAAGGTACCCACCCATTGGAACAGGAAATGCTGACTCCTGTGGAAAAGCTTTTTTTTTTTATTTTCCCGCACCAAAAGTTATTGACGGATCCAATTTCTAGGGTCATGATTTCTTAGTAAAGGAAGATAAACTCAGGTGTTGCATTAAAGTAGGATGGGAAATTGTGATAACGGGAACCTTTAAGCACATCCATGCTGAAGGTTGTTTGTTTCTTAGCGCTGCTCTGTGATCTCTCCTGACTGAACTTCATCCGCCGGTTCAGCCTTGGTGACAATACAGCGCTCTGATGCTAGCTCACCAGTGGCTAACACTAGTGATACAGAACAAAGAACATAACTAGTATTTTCTCTGGAGGTCAAACACTACCCTTCATCCCACCTCTCTGATCTGAACAGGGACAGGAAACTGGTAACTTCCCAAAACTCACCCTTAAGTTTATTATTTGAAACTTTTACACTCCTGATGGTGTAAAACACGTTTCTGTAATGCATCATCTGCCCTGAAAGGATCACTTTCACTGAGCCACAGTGAGTAATGTCGACTCAATTGGTTGTCTGTCTGCCGATCAATATGCTTTGACTTTGTCTCAATAGGAATAACCTAAATAAATATTGTCTGTCCTCTCGGCAGGCCTCAACACGGGTTCATCGCAAGCTGCTGGAAAGTCTGAAGAGGCCCAAAGCCTCTCCGGACCAGGAAAAGGTTGAAGGAAACTTGAACGCAGAGGAAGAAGAACAATTTAAGGGAAGACCAAACAAAGATGAGGGAGATGGACCGTTACGCAATTTAGCATTTGTAGTCCAGCCTGCAAAGGGGCCGGACAGGAGGGGAAATGGCCACTCATCAATCAAACCCAAGCAGAGGGAAGTGACCGAGGGTTGCAGAGCAGCGTGGGCCAAGGAGTCGAGGGAAGAACCGTTCAGGAGAGGAAGCAGAGATGTAGTCTTCACCACTGTGCATCTTTTACCCGGGTCCAACTGGAAACACTGCAGGCCCACGACCGGCATCCTCCCCCAGCTGGCGACGGGACAGCATGCTCGTGGCGGCGTTTTAGCCGAGGCTCAGAAGGTGAGCGCTAATGGGGTTATCGCACAGAACAAATCTAAATGGTCCAGCTTGGCTTTGGCTCTGGTGCGTTTCCCATGAGCTGGGTGCCAATATCCAAACATCTGGCTTTTCACATATTAAATTTTATTTCTTTTTATGTTCCTCATTTGTCACAGTTAGTACAATCCAGTCATTTTTGTTTTAATTACTTCATATAGTTGACAGTGGAGTTAACAGAAACATCTGGATGACCTGGTGATGTCAAGGGACCGCCCACCCTTATTTATAATGCTCACAATAAAAGTCCATTCTAGTATATTATTGAGACAATCAAAGTGGTTTCGTTGCTCATAACCACTTTGTTTGTCTAAGATGGACTTTAGTTGTCAACTTCTTTATGAACAGGGAGCAGTTAAAAGTTCACGAGCCTTTGTGTTCACTGGAAAGCAAATTCTCTGCACGAGCTGAACTGTTTTCTTTTTTTTATTATTTTTTTTTCTTTATGTTTGTTCTCTTTTTTTTCAGGAAAGATCTACACATCTGATGGAATTGGTCCAAAAATCTAGACGTGACAACAGCATTTTGCAGAGCCCCAGGCTCAGACCCGAACCCGGACCCCCTGGGATCCGTTCAGATCCTGCAGCTCAGAGAGTTTCTTGTCAGAGTTCAAGAATCGAACTGCACACAGGCCTCAAGTCTCCAATTAACAATTCTTCTCTTTGTTTAAACCCTGGTCAGTACATTCACAATTCCACCTCTTTCTTCCTCCCAGAACTGCAAGATAAAATGTCGCTTTCTTCAACTTCCTCGTCCCCTGAATATTCCAGGTACCGTCCTACAAGCAGGAGAGCGGAGTCTTCCTTTAGCACACCTCCGAAAAATTCATTAGAATCTACAGATCCAGTTCCGTCCTCCAGCAGCGGTAGAGAATCCATTTGATTTATCTGATGTTCAAATGGATTTATTTTCTGGCATCGGGGTGATGTGAGCGATTTGAAATGAAAATAAAAAAATTATCAATGTCAAAAGTATTTTACTCCAAAAAAAAAGAAACAAAAAAGAGAGTCCGTGTAGCGAGAATGTGCAAACTATTATATACTTGATAATGCTTTTCAGGAGACCACGTGAACGGAATTCTTTGGGCTCCAAGGTGACGGGCAAACAGCCTGTTTTGTTCTGTAAGAGCTCTCCAAAACAGACTCCAGATCAGCATTAATGGCCTTCTCTTTACCCACCACTGTGATTTGGCAAATACACTCTGCTTTACAAACCGTCTCAGTTAACGACACCCACGAACCTTGACCTCATTTGAAAGCATTAGGATTTCATTCGTGTGTCTGAGCTGCGAAGACCTTGAATCTCTACATCTCGACGGAACTTGAGAGGCTTGAGTTTTTGTCTCTGCGTACGACCGAGCCGCATTCGCTTTAATACTTACAGTATGCTGTTTATTGAAGACATATCGTCCCCTCAGATGTTGGCCTCTTGTAAGACATTTCACGGTGGAGTGTTTTCATGGCTGCCCATCTCTGCGGCATGAGTCACACATGCACATGGCTTTGTGCGAGATAATACCGTACGATGAGGTTTCTCAAAGAAAAATAGGTTTATTACAGGAAACAGGGGTTCCTTTGAGCCCACTCCACTCTGTGTCTTTGCTCTGGTTCCGTCTGCTATGTTTCTTGGTGAGAGGTCCTTCATTAGCCTTGCGCTATACGCAAAGTGATTCTCTGCCACGGCGTGGACCACAACCACATGGTAATTCCTCTTGTCGGGATTTCATTGTAAATGGCGCATGTTTTTTTGATTATCCAATTCGACACAAAGGTCCTTTTGTGAATAACCTGGTGTTGCGTAACAGCTGCCAGCGTGAGACACACACACACATATCGCGTGAATGGCAGTTAAATGAAAGTACAAGTCATTTCCAAATGATTTGAGCAGTGTAATATTGTAATGATTATTTGTTAACGGTTCCAAATACTTTCACGAATCGTGGTAGGAAGTTTTTAGATATGTAGAAATATTGAATAATTGATCTTTTTCTTCCTGTTTTGCTTTCATCATAATACCAAACAAGGAATTTGAATCCATTTTGAAGCTAATAACTTTGATCAGAGTCTTTTAAGGCAAATGAAGTAATGCTAACATTGCAAAAAAGAATTATCAGTTGTACTTATCGGAGTTACCGCTCCAGGAGAGTGATGAGTAAGACGCTATAAGTGCTTTTAGATTTACTCTCTTGTGTTCCAAACCTAACTAATCACATTGAGACATCTGCCCACATCCCATCTCATTGTCTGTTGCGTTCCCTATGGTTTGTTTTGGTGTGTGTGAGTAGGTGTTGGTTGTGTGTATCACGTTCCTGCCCTGCGAGACTCCTGCCGATCGATCCAAGGTGAGACCTGTCGATTAAACACCCTGAGCCGTGCTCTCTACCTAACCCCCGGGTGATTCAATCCCACCCCTTAGACACACACACACACACACATACACATACACAAACAGCAGCGCCGCACGCACACCCACTTTACCTGTCATCCATCAATACCTCCATCAGGCCCTCTATCGATCCCCCCTTCCTTCCAGCCGCTTCACCCCATGCAGAATCAACATCGGGGCCAAAAACTACGTCCACGCAAGTTTAATTTCTGACAGATTTACAATAATGCTCAAGTTATTATTTAACTCTTCCGGTCGCAGTGTTGTCTTTGATTTAGCGCCCTAGGAGAGGATGAGTTACAGCTGACATGGAGAATCAGCCGCGGCTGGAATGGTAGACGCTCGGTTCATAACTCAGCCTCCGAATGTGTAGTTAGTCAATCACTTGATCTGTAATCACAAATGCTGCCAGAAATTACATGAGTGATGAGCTGTAATAAAAGCACTTACTTTTCCTGCTCTGTCTCTTAAGTGTTATTGGCAGACCCCTCTCTCCCAGGAGGCCGTGGCTGTGAAACAAAATCCCGATATAAACTGCCTCATTGGTCCCTGCCTCACGCTCTCTCTCTGGTGTACTCTGTGTGTGTGTGTGTATGTGTGTGTGTGTGTGAATGCAGAAAGCTTCCACTAACATGTAACACAAAGCAGTGTTTCTGGATTGGCGTGCTTCAGGATGAGTGATCCTAACTCCGACAAAGACATTCATCCGCTTCTCAATCATTTATAGTCTCTGATGTCTGCAGCGGTGCAAGGAAGACCAAGTCTCCAACAGTGAGGGTTTTTATACAGACCCGTTGGTATTAATTGACTCACGAGAACCATCTTGTGTGTATTTGTGATGCAGCAGTACCCGCGGCAGGAAGAAATCTCCTCGTGTCGGCCGAGATGTCCGGATGACTTATGGCGCATCAAAGATGTGACCTTATGTTCGGGTAATCAAACATCTCGAAGCCGCAGCGCAAACCTTTATTCGTCTGTCTGTGACTCCCAGTGCCATCGCCTTTGGCTGGAGTGGAGGGGTCATGCGTGACAGTTTTATTGATACAGACTTCTGTAATAATTACACAGCGTCTTGCATGCACTATTGATCAGCCCTATTGATAAAATCATATTTTACTGTAAAGGTCTGTTGATTTGATGCATTACGCCATAAATCTCTTCTATCAAGCAGCTGATTTGGAACTCCTACCCCCTGATTGATGGATGCTCCTGCAGATAAACACACACACACATACACACACACACACACATAAAAAAAAAACGTGGCCATCAAATGTATGTCTATTGTTTGAATGGTATAGCTGCAGACACAGGTTGAAGATGGACAGAGATGTAATGATATACGTGTCTTGATTCCATCCATATGAATGGGATCTGCCATCCAGCCCAGCTCATGATGTACGTGAGTGTTTATGGAGTCGCCGCGCCATCTTATCATGATTTGTATTGTCAAAGGGGGGGGGGGGATTGGATCTGCATGCCGGTAATAGATTCTAATGTGGTTCAAACGCCCCGTGGTGAATGGGAAATAGTGATGAATGTGACAGATTGTTCAGAACCTGTCCTGTATATAAACCTTTAGGACTGTTGCTCTGACAGCAATGAGGGGAGGGTGGATAGACAAATGTTATCACTGGAATTAAAATAGGAAGAATTTAATCCTGAGAGATGACCTCTGCGGCCGGCGAATTGAAAACGATATGATTTCCACAGGAGAGACATTCTATACGTTTACTACTGTTGGTGTTAAAGAGGCTTGTGTCAGATTGAGGGTGCATGCAAGCTGATATACAGAGTGTGAATATAGAATGGTGAATATAGACTGGTGTCCATGGGGTGGCATGTTCCCACCCTTTTTGATTTAATCATGGAAAAACAGAGCACGTGCAATAAAGGAAAACAATGCATTTATTATTATTATTACAGGAAAGGAACATTTGGTATTTATAGTTTGGGTTAAAAGCAGCTTATGAGACCGTGTTTCCGTTTTGGCCAGCTGTTCAAACGCATGCTCTTTTCTTTGGACCTTTTCCCTCTCTGGAGTCTGAACCACTTGGGGGTAGTTAACAAAAAACCAATGACAGGCTGGTTTTTACATTTAAGGAGGACACGAGAAACGCGTTTCGGCCCCATAGAAGCTGCTCTGGTCCGGGAATGTGTTCAGATGCAGGACTGGGAGTAGATTTTCATTCATCTCGTGATTACTGTATCGTAAAATTTTGGCCAACGTGAGTGGAAATACTTATATCTACATAGTTTTTTTAGTTAAATACATACAAAGTCCTTCCATGACAATAAAATACCGCATCTGTCTCTTGAACTTTGTGTCTGTAACAAAACCATTTCATCACACAGCACCATTTTTGGGAAAAATGATCTTCCAGTTTTCCTCTCAGCATCTTTTGAGGACCTTGCAGCTATAGCGTATGATTGATACAGTATGGAATCCATCCAAGCAGGATGGCATGTAACTAACATACCGCTGACTATGATACTCACTACTTTTGTGATGCACCTGTTTGAAATGCTAATATAGAGCTAGTGCAATAGCGACAGCACAGCCAGCGTGCTCCCCAGAGCTGGAGGGAGAAGGCAGAGCAAGACAAAAGCAGTTTTTAATCTGAGCAGGAAGCATACAATGGCAATTCACTGTGACATGGTGATTGATATGAGTGAGTAGTGTATTTACCGAGTCTGACGGGATAAGAGAAAAAGAGTGTTTTCTTCCCATCTGTATGCTTATCTCCCTTCATAAATCACTGCCAATGGGATGCACAAACGTTGACGAGCAAACTTTGCACTGGCCAGACTCAGGCAATTCCACTTTGACCCGTACATTTGACATCGGTCACTGAAGTCAAATGTATCCCTGACCTTGGGGTTGTTCATATCAAATAGCGATGAAGCCAAAAATTTCTATGGATATCACACGGTTCACGAACACACAAACACACACACACACACCAAATGTGCATAGTCAAGCCAAACGCCATTTTTGAAATAGATTGGATGTTTAAATTTTATTTACCTCTTTGAAAGCATCACATAAATAAAGAGAAGCCGCGATCAATTTCATCCTACTCATCAGTCTGGGTCTTTATAGCTCTGATTCCATTACCCCTTCGCCCAGCGGCACGCTACGATGTCCTGCATCTACCCTAACCTTTGACTCTGGCCTGTGCTTTAAAGGTTCCGCACTTTGCCCTCTCCCATTTGACCCGTCTGAAGTATACCTTTATAATTGCCCCTGTCGCTATCAAATGCGCATAGGCGAGGTTGCAGGGGCAAAGTGGTGGGGGGGGGGGAGTCTGTCAAGTAACCTTTTGGCCTCTTGTTCATCCATTCTGCTCGAAGCAAACGCAGCAGACTTCCTTGCCCTCCTCGCAATCCCATACTGTATTAGTCTGCATGTCTGAGTTATTGATGACACTCTGGAAATATTTCATTGGTCAGGCATGACCTTTGACTGGGGCGATGCAAACACTAACCCCCCCTAAAGCTTCCCATTAATGTGTGTGTGTGTGTGTGTGTGTGTGTGTGTGTGTGTGTGTGTGTGTGTGTGTGTGTGTGTGTGTGTGTGTGTGTGTGTGTGTGTGTGTGTGTGTTGTATGCAGTATGGAGGTATAAAAAGTTGGCATTACTTTTTCTTCTATGCTTTTCAGATAAGTAGAGAAAATGAGAGTTTATTACGGAAACTTGCTAGAGATACTTAGAAAAGCCAGTACCGGTAAATGATGCAAAAATATGTTTAAAAAAAAAAAAAAAGACATCTATCACGTCCAAAAAAGTTTCAGACATTCTAATTACAGATAAATTAGGTACGAATTTCTGCTAACGTTTTTTTTTTTCTTTCTTTGAGTGCAAAGCACAAAAAAAATACTGTGTCTTCATCAAAGTAAGTGTATCTCCCACTCAAGCACCCACAATTAAGATAAGCCTCACCACAGATGCACAATTACCTGCCAACTAACCTTTTCTGGAGGCACTTAAGAATTTAAGGACCCCTGAGAATAGCTGTGCCCTGAGTAGAACGAGCTCTTCAACAGGCCGGAGTGACGAGGAGGAGGAAGAGGAGGGAGGAGGTGTGAGAATGCATGGGCACAGACCGGACAACAATGAGGAAGAAAAGATGATAGAAATAGAGAAAGAAGGGGGGGGGGAAGGCAGTATCATGGTGAGATTACCTAATCCTCTGTCTGAGAGCGGTATTTGAAGGACCTGGTGGTGTCAGACATGAGGAGGCTTTGTGGAGGTTTACCCAGGAGAGGCCAGCTTAGCAGGAGATCTAGTGGAATACCAGGTGACCACTGCTCCATCCCAACCACCCCCCCACCCCCTGCAGCACCAGCCCCAGCCCGTGGCTTTGTAAACACTGTTAAATTGATTGCAGCTGATGAGATTTCCCTGCAGCCGGGGTCATTATCACATTGTGTAGCAGCTCTAATTCACCGGTATCGAGCCCTCTATGGATTGTCACTCTGCTTCATGTTGTAATTTTTCATGTAAGTGACAGTGCTCTCCGTCAGAAGTTCATATATCTGTCAGGTGTGTGTGTGTGTGTGTGTGTGTGTGAATAAGACCATATTCAAATGACTTTTTAAAGAAATCCAAAAAATGCAGCTTTCCAACCCCGATCGGGGCGTCTCCGTCTACCCCCATTGTGCGACAGCGTGAATTTTCAGCACTGCATGATATCTGATCCTGAAAAACCCTGCGGGGCAGCCACAGCAAATCAACAACGGATTAATGGATCTGGTTCTGCTCGTAAATCTCTGTGGAACTGGAAAGTGTTGGAGGACAGTCAGCCTGTAGTGCTGTGCTTAATGTTACAGGCAGTTTGGGTTTCTCATCGTTCAAAAAGCAGTGACAGGCTAGTAAAGATGTGGCGGCGTCTTATACGTCTGCGTTAAATCAGTGAACGGCGTGCTGGATTGTCAGTCTGCGGAGCTCAAAGCTGAACCGGTCCTGATTCATCGGTACATATTTGTTTATTAATAACCCCAAATGTACCTCCATCGATCTCCGTGTGCGGCGGAATAAGTTCAAGCGAGGCAGGAAGGGGTAAAAAAAAAAAAGAGGTGTTGTGTAGACATGTCCTAATTCAGCGGTGTCACTGCAACCCTTCAACCTAACCCTAGTGTGGTAAGACCTCGCCATACATCACAGTGGTTAACAGTTCGTTGTACCTGCAGGTGTATAGGGAATGGCAGTAACTGCTTCCATTACTGGAGAGAATGGCCCAACTCCCACAGCCCCCTCCAGACAGCGCTGTCATTACCCATCCATTGTGAAGCCTGAGAGGGAGCTGTAAGTACAGCAGACTTATGGCTTTGTTAGAGTGACTGGATGGTCTCTTCTGGCTCAGCACAGGATAAAGAGGGACAGCGGTATGGAAGGATAGCCAGATATACTGATAGAGATGGAGGACGAGGATGAATCGAACACCCCCGGTATACCCTCACCCCCTCCTCCTACCACCACTCCCTGATGTGCTTGGGAGTAGAGTGCAGGCTGGAAGGTGGAGAGGGTTATTTGGTGCTATTTTTACAAGAAACGGGTTGATTTGTCTTAGGCCATTACCGTCTATTACAGCTGCGAGTCTTGGGGAAAAGGTGGGAAGCGGCAGACGCTGGCATTCTGCCTAAAGAGAAATCAATGAAACAAATTAATCCTTCGCAGGCTGCGGTGACACAGTAATCCATCATTCAGGGGGCGCTTTTACACACTGAATCAGGGAGCGATGCGGGGAGGTGGAGGGGTGGGGGGTGGTTGGGTTGGAGGAGGAAGAGGAGGTGGGGAGAATGGGTCTGGAGCTCTGGGGGACGTGGGCAGACATCCACGCTCTAGTAACACTGGGGTAACGGTGGGTGGTGGCAGGGAATCAAGTGGCTGTGAGCCCTTCCTTTACATCCTTGAGCTGCCTGTGGACATACAGAGCAGGAGGAGGAGGAGGAGGAGGAAGAGGAGGAGGAGAAGGACGTAAACACAATCGGCTGAACTGCGCCGCGGCCATGGTCATGATTACACACATGTACGCCTACACATATTTTTTCTTGTTGCCTGTCACTCACTGGATGCTTAAACCCCACCGAGTTGAGGGCTGGTGGTGATGACATCGATACTAGAGCTTTATTATTCATTGACACTGAACATGTGGGCAGTTAACTGATCATTAATGCGTGAACAACAACACGGATGTAAACAAAAGAAGAGAATGGGGCAAAAACAGGAAGATGCTAAAGTTCTGCATTATTTGTATATTAAAATCTCTTTTCTTAGCCGTCCTGCTGCACCACTTTTATTATGTGTGTAGCACTACTTTCTGCAGTGGCATAGTTATGCGCATTGTGATATATTCTTCTGCATATTGGGTCTTATAGGAGCAGCATGTGATCTACAGACTTGCTTGGAACTCACTGCCCTTTTTGCCTACAAGACAAAACACAAGCCGCAATTGGACTATTGAAAGCAGAGAGCTGAATGCTTGCACACAGATCCACCAGAGAGAGAGAGAGAAAGAGGGAGATGAGTGCACAGCCAATTAGAGCTCAGATGTATCAATGTAATTAAGTCACGTGATCAGCTGCCCTGTCAAGAAATAGTCCTGTCCAGGCCAAGATCTATGCGAAGCAGCTGTGCCCTCGGATGAATCGCATCACAGCCGCACATCAAATGGTGTCGCAATTCAACTGGGAGTGAAGGGGGGGGGACACACACACACAAATGCACACATATCAAGATTGATGCATTTTTATTGAGATCTTTGCCATGTTGCATCGCCTTTTATTCATGTTACATCATTATGAAAGCAAGTTCAAGAGCACAAACCACTCAGCGTACTGTATCAGCCGGCTTTGTTGGTCTCCAGGCTCCTTTTTTGCGGCATGGTGTCGGATCCGGTGACGTCGTTCATCGGTAGTGATTGCACATATTTCTGTTTTCTCTTTCTTTTTTTTTTACAGCAGTGACTTACAGCTAGAGCTCTGATGGTAGGCGGTGACGGGAAAGAAACTGGGGTCATTCTATTAAAAAAAAAAAAACAATACAGGTAATACAGAAGCGCGATAACCCAGCTGTTATTTACCGTGTCATTGTAATGGAGGCTGCCACTTATCTTAACCAGCTTCACCAAGAGGAATACCAAATAGCCCTCCTTTTCTCACCCCGAAGACACAGGTGGTAGCATTCTGTGGAACGGCACGTTAGAAAAATCTGAGAAAATAGTGGGTGGAGGAAAAATAGAAGGGGGGAGAGAGAGAGACTGCATGTGCTTTGAGAAGGGGAGGGAGAGAGAGGGATGGGGCAGCAGAGAGGAAGAGTCCAGAGAGGGGAGGGAAGGGACAGGAGGGAAAAGGATGAAAAAAATGTGGGGATATTGCAGCGAGGCGGATGGTGCGAAGGAGGCAGGGTGAGAAATGTTGCCGGAAATGCAAGAGCCAGCAGCGTGTGTTATAAAAAAAAAATTCAAAAAAAAAAAAAAAGAAGGGAAAAAACACACTGGAACATTTCTCATCCTTGACATCACAAGACAAGACTTCCAAACACACAGTGTTCCTTCAAAGTACAGGCTTGTAGTATCCAAATCTTTAACACAGCTTCTTCTCCTCCAACAAAGATCATATTCTTTTGTTTTCTCTCTACACAAGGCAGATGTCGAGGGGGGATTGTTAAATCTAACCCATGTTGTAATTCTTAATTTGAAAGGCGTGCACTCTAAGATTCCCGCAGCAAAATACAATAAAACATGTTTGTTCGTAATGAGACCGTTGGAAGTCGTGGAGGAGAGACGGCGAGAGGAGTGAGAGGGACGAGCGATGACGGATACGAGGCGAGGGGAGGAGAAGGAGGAGAGAAGATTGTTGTGGAATGTTTCCAAGTTCTGGCCAGAACTCGACCGTCTCGTTTGTCAGGGAGCTGACCCTGAAGGGTGAAGGTCAAAGGTCAAAGGGGACATCTGAGGGAAAGGGACTTTACTATCGCAAGTAAACACGCAAACATGTGAGAGCGTCTCCTTTGCTCTCCTACATCGCGCTCACACATAACTCAAGCTTGTGCATTTGGTCATTAATATCCATCCAGATCCTATTTGTTTTATTAATACCGAGTGTTATGTCGACCTCCAGCTTAAAAAAAGATCAGCTGCCAGTTTCCCGAAAATCATACTAGGGTCTCTTTTTTTTTTTTTTCCAAAGAAAATCACTGAGAAAGAATTTGAGTTCCAGGATGCTTGGATTCAAGTCTGAGAAACAAAAAAAGAGCTTTGAATGGCACTTGATAAACGCGCAAGCAACGTACTCAATGAAAGAACTAAATCCAAACTGAGCAGTAAAAATTAAGAGCCTCTTACAATCTATTAATTTAGCACTGAGGTCATATTTACCGCACGTCTGAATGAGCACAATCAGCTCGTCGGTGCAAGGCTGTCGTGTCAAGTGGTTCCAACGCTCATCCTGAGTAGCGGAATCATCGTCACCGTCCTACAATCAACCAGCACTCGCCCTAATTCACAGCTCATCCCCGGGTGTTGGTGTCTTTGCACCCCACGCCATCACGTTGTGTTCCCAAAGCCCGGCTGCCGCGTCGCTCTCTCGGCCTGCAAGGAGACACAAGATGAACTCTGTCACAAAGGTCAAGGTAGATCTGCTTCACGCATGGAGGTTGGAGATGAAGCAGGAAGTAGGAGTTGACGTCAAGCAATGTCACGCCTCATTTCCGTGGATGTAAGACACACTTTTACACTTTAATCAGTATATCTGCAAATGTGTCATTTGTTATCTCAAGCTGTTTTCTGGTCACTCCCTTCTTATCGTTCTCCTTTGTCCAACTTCTCTTTCCTGTTTTTTTTTTTTTTTTTTAAACAAAACAAGAGGAGACAGGTAGGCGCAGTCGGTTGTGAGATGCATCTCAAGTCCTTACACCTTTGTCATTCTTTGGCCAGAGACATCAAACAGGTGCTATGAATAATTTATCGTAGGAGTTTCACATTGATAAGGTCACAATCTGCCAGGTCTGGACACTAAAGCGCAGCCCACCTTCACTTCACTGTCTTTTTTTTTTTTTACACACATGTGCATGCACATGCAAAACAGTCAGACACACACCCTTCAAACAGAAAATACGCAATATCCTAAAGAGGATATTGTGTCTGGTGCTTGATGTACTTTAAGTGTTTCTAGAGATTTTGATGAATTAAAAGAAAAATTGGTGACATATTGGTTCATCTGTGTGATATTTAAGATTATAATATCTAATAATTCAGTGTTTTTTAGCAGGAGGGGTTTAAATAAAGCACAACTTGATTTCATCTTCATACGTTTACGACAAAAAAAA
Organism: Antennarius striatus; assembly: GCF_040054535.1. Lineage (NCBI taxonomy): Eukaryota > Metazoa > Chordata > Actinopteri > Lophiiformes > Antennariidae > Antennarius > Antennarius striatus. The sequence continues at coordinate 24,694,904 of NC_090778.1, forward strand.
ATGTTTTCAAGTTTGCCAAACACAAATAAAATAAATGTGATTTTGACTCCAAATTGCCTCTGAGAGTTTGTGAGAAATGATTTTCTGGTGTTAACTCCACTGCGCCGGGTCTGCTCAGCCTTCCTCAGCTCCAGCTTGCTGATGGTTCAGCTATGCTACGTTTTTAATTAATCTCCTGCTGTGTGCGGTTGTTTTTTCTTTGGGGTTTTTTTTCTGTTGTTTTTTTGTTTTGTTTTTTTGGGAGGGGGGGGGTGTGTGGAGATGAGGCTTTGCTGATGTGATGCCACTCATTTACTTAGAAGCCAAACGTTGTATCTGGTGTTAAAAATAACTGGAAGGCATCATGACCAGTAATAAACTTCTCTATTTTCTCCTGTAAACACTCTGGTTTTCAGTTCCACCTGATTTTAGACACCATAAATATATTTGTCAGCATTACAAGCTGGACAGACTTCCTTTAAATAGATTCACCATCCAGGGACTGGACACTATAGCTATGTCATCTTTTTCCTCCCCCTTTCAAAGCATAAAGGGAATCTCTGCTGATGCCCCCACCACCCCACCACCCTCCCTCTCTCGCCCCCCTCCCCCCCCCCTTTCCACTTGTGCCCTTCCGTAATAATCGCAATACTTCTTAAAAATTGTTTTGCACTCTCCTGTGTCGGGGGGGGGGGGGTAATCTGGCTCTTTTGTCGCGGAGCTATATTTCTACTGTGTGTTGTCGGATATTGTGAGGATGGGATGAAAGGTAATCTGCGTGCAGAATTCCTAAAGCCCCCTTATCCTTGTTGAATTTCTCAAGAATTCCACCTTTGCCCTCCGATTTCCCCGAAATAAATTACTTAAAGGGTGAGACGCAGCCTCCCCACCACCACACACCCATCTCCCCTCCCCAACCCCGTTTGGGTCCCGGTTTCTGTAAAACGCAGTCAAAGTGATATTAAGTCTTATTTTAATTCACTTTATTCCTTAAGGCTGCGTCGCCCCCTGGGTGTTTCACCCCCTTCCCCTACATGAGGAATAACAATAAATAGATTTTCCTCAAAGTTGCATAAAATACAAATTGAAGATATTAAAATGATGCTGTGTTGGGTCATTTCTAATAGCAGGGCTGCGTTCAGGGAACACCGTAAAAACCAGTTGCTTTTAAACCAATCCATTGACAGTCCAAACCCCATGGGACGTTTTGGGCTGTCAGTTAATTTTCTGTTCTGCTAAGTTGAGTTTGTGTTCGGGCTGAGCTGCTGACTGATATGCGCTCTGGCTTTCTGATGAACACAAACCCTCCATGCAGCTTCTGCACTTAAAGTTTGGGATGTTTGGGGTTGTTGTTTTTTAAGGTGGACTGTAAAATTACATGTTGGCAATGCGGAACCACGATGGTTTGGGCGCTAATGGATTTATAATCTCCATCTCTGGGACCATCCACAGTAATTAGCACATGGGCTCTAAAGAAATGATGGTTAGTGTGCAATAAAGCCATCGCCCATAGCTTAAACTGACAGTTCCTCTTACTTAACTCCAACCTCAAGCCTAATTGGGGGAAGCCATTGCAGTTATTGTCCTCAGTTATATATTCTGAGTTGCAAAAAAAAAGGCATGGAAAAACACTTTCATTTCGTCGCATCTGAAAACCGAAGGAGCTGAGATATCTGGAGGCTGTATTAAATTAATGAGGAAATAAACAATCATATCTACTTACAAACTCAGATTCACTCTGGAGTGATGTTATTTTTACAGTTACATTTATTTGTTTATTTAATTATTTTAAAAATCCTTGTTTTTTTTATTCAGGCGAGAAGATAACTTTACAAAATCGCACGCAGCGATTTAATGAAATAGGAATGAACAGTTCTGTGATAGGATCAACCCTGAAAACACAGACTTTTGTTAAGCGTCTGTCTGTTTTAAACTGATATGTAAACTTTTAGCGTTTGGTTTTGTTTTGTTTTTTTGGGGGGGGTTTTTTTATAAGATACGTTTCAGCGGCTAGAAATAATTAACAGCCGTGGAACTCTTGTTGCTTGTTAAATACTTCAGTCTTATAGGCTCAACGATATTTTCACTATTTCTCACGAATGGCCTTTCCATTAAGAGCGATTAGATTATGTCTATTGAAAGTTGCTGATCCATAGAAGAGGAAAAAAAGCCAGCGGATAAAAGGCGATTTCAAGTGACCTTCTCGTCCCTTTCACACCAAATCTGAGCCCCCCAGAATAATTTGGGGAACAGATTTGGACAAAAAAAAAAAAAAGAAGCTACCCCCCTCCCACAGACACACACACACACACATACACAGACACAGACCCCTCACCCCCTCCTTCTTTTTCAACACACAGCCACTCAAACCAACACAACCTCCAATTCCAACATGAGAATAAGTTTGATAAATTTTGGTTTTAAATATTTTTTTGGTAAATATATGACATATTTAATTTAGTTTTCACAGCAGGAATTTTAAAAAATATATTTTTCTCTTTTTTTCCCCCCAAGTCTTATATTTTCAGAGGCTACAGGGTTTCTGGATTTTTACTTCTTTTTAGCAACCCCTTAATTTATATGCTGTTTCGATTTAGCAACAATTGTATTCATATATTTTTTCGTTCTTCGTTTGTTTACCAAAATGTCAGAACAGCAACTATTTTGACCCGTTTTATAAGTGAGAACCCAACTTAGTGCAACACATTAAACTGGAACCAGATGGTTAAAAGAAAGAAAAGACTATTATTTATCACGTTGTCATGGAGACGTGTGCCGCTGTCAGCAGGTCTACACCTTGCTTTTGCTTCTATGTCAAATGTGAAACCTGTACCCTTGGTGTCAGTGAGATCACGTGTTCGGGAAATGCTGCAAACAACATCCCATTATATAGAAATATGCTGCTAAACAACAGGTGCAAGTGTGAATTCCTGACGTCATCATAACGCAATGTTTACACCGTGTAGTGTTTACTCACTAAATCTTACGCCGCTTCATTATTAGTGATAATGACGTTAGTGAAAGCCACACTCATGCAGAAGCGGTGCATGAAGTTATCTGAGAGGTTGTGGAGCCAAACGTGTTCGGATCGACCCCGAATCTGAACAAACGATCCCAGTGTGGAGTTGAGTGGTGGCGTTTAGATGAAGATGAGCATCGTTGGGTTTTGGTTGTGTCGCATCGGCCTGCTTTTACTGTCACACGGCCGGACGCGTCGGTGTCAGAGGTCAGCTCCGGCCGCATGTGGCCCTGCGTCCAGAAATACAACAGTGTGCGCACAGAGGAGGCGTTTGGAGCACAGCAGCCTTGGAAAAAGCGAATCAGCTTCCATGACCATTGAAAGTCCTTTTTTTAATTTATTTTTTTATTTATTTAGTTTGCTTTATGCTGTGGCTACAACATGATGTAATCACACACAGTAAATATAGCAAACAAACCCTCAACTTTTCCTAAATGTCTACATCCGTTTAAAATGCTCCATATCGCGCTCTTGTTGTCATCTATGTGTGTGTGTGTGTGTGTGTGCGTGTGTGTGTGTGTGTGTGTGTGTGTGTGTGTGTGTGTGTGTGTGTGTGTGTGTGTGTGTGTGTGTGTGTGTGTGTGTGTGTGTTTCTAATGGGGAGGGGGCCTTGCACTCATGACCTCAGTGTTTTCCCAATTGATCGTGCTGTTTCTTGGTTAGAGCGTCGTCGGAGCTAAATTTGGTGACCCTCACTGCGTTCTACTATGATCTACGTTATCTCAGTGAAAGGGCAAAAGTTATTGATCATCGAGATTTTGACAAAACTATGGCTGTAAATGTTTAACTAACGAGGTCCTCTGACAAAACTATAGCAAACATGGGGGGGGGGGCAGTAGAATTAAACCCGGGAGATAATTTATTCATCTTGGATTAAAAACAGGAGAAAAATGAATATAAATATTTAAAGGTGATTCATTATCGGCAGCAAAGCAAAAAAAAAAACTTGATTGTAATATTACTGCTGCTGATGCGCACAAGCCTCCTTTACTTGAAAGATGAGTTTGATAATTATTCTTTATATGCTTAAAGGATTTAACAGATTCCAAAGATGCGCTTGTTATTCAAAGGAGAAAATGTAGAATATTGGTATAATAGGAACTGAATTACTCACCTCAAGGTAGAATTATTAATAATTAGCATGAACTGCATGTTGGAGTCGTAGGAGGATTAAGTTAAATGTTATTATGTAAGGTCATTTTGCAGAGCTGGATGAAGTGCGTTTTGCCCTGAAAAGAGTTCATCTGGCCTACATTGCTCCATAATTTATTTTATATCATCTTTCTTTTAAATCCCTTTGCATCAATAATGCTGCTTTGATTAATCTCATTGTGTTTCATCTCGCATTTCCTCTCAGCTGTCTTTTCCCCCCTCTTCTTTTAAAATAAAAAAATCCCCGTTGTGTGTTCTTACCGCTGTATTGGGATTTTGCGCCAATCTATAACTATTTGCATCTGGGGGAGCACATTGGTTAAAACTGGCGCTTGGAAAAACGGCGTAAAAGACGTCCGGCTCCTCTCCTTGATCAGTCCTTCAATCCGTTGACACTATCTCTGAGACAAACAGCCTGCTATCGATCTTTTCATTACGCGTTCCAACAACAAATAGCCTTGCAGGTGAGGCGCGCGTTACGCGTAAAAAAAAAAAAAAAAGCTCCTATATGTCCAGCGGTTGTACAACCCGTCTGTAATAGCCTAACGCTCCTACTATCTGAGGTACAAATCGGCGAGGACAGCTGGGGAACGGGGAGACGCGGGGCTCGATAATCGGTGATGATGCGGGGAGAAGATTGGACTGTACACTAGTTTAAAAAGTTGTGACGCTGCCCATGTCGGCTGCAGGGTTCCAAGTTAACGGTCATGTGGCGCGACATTCCCTGTGTGTGGAGCACCGAGTGTGCAGCAGAGGAGAAGTGAGAAATAAATGTGCTTACCTTCCCTTATCAGCGGCTGGTTTTATCCGAGCAGAAGGCTGCTCCTCTGCCGCCAACCGCCGTCTCTTGTGCTTCTTCTTTCAATGTCCTGCTGTCCACTTTCTCCTTTTCTCTCGCCGTTTCCCAGCTTTCTATTAGAGCCCCTACCCTGCTCCCCATTCGCTGTCCCTCTCACTCTACTCTCCTCTTCTCCTGCGGAGCCCCCTTTTTCCCAATCTGTGGAGTTAAATCTTAATGATACACTTACAGAAAAAAAAAAATCTTTGTCCGATTTAATCTTATTGGTTTCACCTTTTCAAGGAGCTGGAGATATGGCCGGGGAGCTTTAGTGGAGTGTCCGAGACAGGGACGGGAGAGAGAGCTCTCTTGTTGAATACTTTAAAAACAACCCATCCCTCCTATGCCTTTCTAAAGGGGGCACTTGCATATTTATGCCCCATTATATTTGCTATTATCCCTACAGTTGAATAGATCTATATAAAACTATATTAATTAATTAAATCAAATAATAATTTGACGCATAATGGACGGTTATTCCTGATCAAAACTGCGTATTGGCGCATTTTGGAGGTGATTTACGCACGCAATTTTGTTCCAATGAAACAGCATGTAATTAAAATTGTATGGCACCTTCTTTCTTTCAGTTAAGACCCAAACTATATTTATTAGTGTGTTTTGAAAGTTTCCTCTCCCTCACACACCGTAAACATCAAAAGCTGAGACTCTTTCATAAAATCAAAAAGACGAGACAAAACAAAATGCAAAACTGGAGCTTAATATGAATTTAAATCAACTTTTAAGTTTGAAAAATTCACGTTACACACCTTGTGCATGCATTAATATGAGGATGTAATTGTACAATGTACGCTAGATGGCAGCGCGATCCAGACATTTTTGAGTTGGAGAGGAGGCAAGCCTGAAGAAACCCTGGTACAAAAAAGCCGGAATCCCCATGCAAATTCCCAACAACTTCACATGATTTTGAATTACTGTCATTATTAAGACATAATGTGACACCAGCTCCGTGATTGTGGAGACTATAGGACCTCGGTAATTACTGAATGAGTCTTATTGCTCCGTCTAATTTTACCGATTGTCGGCTGCTGGTACTGCATTCCGCTTGTACAACACACTATTTTTACGCATTATTCTTCCAGTTGACATTTTACTCCCTAGATAAGCTCGTTTTAACTAAATTTTTAAGTTTTGATCAATGAGACCGTGCCGGTTACGGACAAGGATGTACCGCAATGCGCATGACAAAGACGACACGCCGTGTGAAAATATAAATCCGCTTCAAACCAATGATGACATCCGTTAATTCTATGATAAAGACACCAGTCCGAGACGAACCATTTTGAAACTTTGGGGAATATCTGTGCCCGAGACCACCTTTTCGCCGCTACGCACAGTTTTGTTTTGGGGTTTTTTTGGTTTATTTGTCGTGCGTAAAAGCTTTGTCCTCCTTTGCCTTTACCCCGCTTTTTCTGCTATTCTATTCAAGGTTTCTTCCTCTTTTTTGGTGACAATAGACGGCCCATACTAATCAGGTTTCAAAGTAAATAGCAGCGCGGGGTGAGCTCAATGTAAATTGTGCCTGTCAGAGCCCCCCCAGCCCCCCAGCCCCTCCAGTCGTAGATGGCAACACTGCAAAAAATATCCATACATCGGCTGGCTCAGTATCGAGGCTCGAACGGTGGATTCAGCACAGGATGAGACTGGATCTCGCGTCGGGACGAGTTTTTTTCCAATTGTTTCCGGAGCCCATCGCGTTTTAACCGCACGGACTTTACATCGACGGCTTATTTCCAAGGCAATCTCATTTTCTGGATTCTGCATTGATTTAAGGTTTTTTTTTTTTGCTCTTAAATGTTTCGACTATCGATTCGGGTCGAAGGTGGAAGCGAATATAAAGTGAGTAACCCGCGCTTGGCATTCTATCGATAGTATTTTTGGGGGGAAAATATAACATACTAAAATTTGAACACGAGACCCAGATGACTTCTGGGGATGGACATTTTTTGCAGTGAATGAACGGAGGGGGACTCTAACCAATAGAGAGAAAGAGAGGGCTTGGCTATAACCTTAGCCTCCCATTTTCTCTCTCTCCCTCTCTCCCCCTCTCCTCCTCTCCTCCTCCTCTATGCAGGGCTCTGGCCAGTCAGTCGCCTTTGATTATCAGTCTCCAGCAGCCCCTCTCTTGGCTCCTTGACATGAGCACCATATAAGGCGCAGCGATCTCCATAGAAACGTGTCAGTTTCAATAGTAGTGTCAAAGTTCACTATATACAGACATTCGCGCAGATCCCCCGTTTCGGAAACATTGCTCTGCTGGTCCTCTCGTTTATGCGCATTCATTTTTTGGGTCTCTCCTTCTTCTTGCATATTCTATTAGTTGTTGCTGTTGGTCTTCTTCTTTTTTTTTTTTTTTAAATCTTTTCTTCTTCGTATCTCCATTCCTCGAGCTGGAGAGAGGTGAAACTATACATGGGCACTTCATTCGGCGACGCTGTTTTCTTTCGCTGCTGGGCGAGATGATGAGCTTTATTTAAGAATATAGATGTAAAAAAAAAAAAAAAAATCCAGCTCTTCAGTTTTTCCTCCCCTCCTGTACGGCGAAGACGGGAGTGTAAAGGAGCACGGGGAAGAAAAGAGAAAGGAATTTATCTCCGCAGCACTTTGGATCGCGTCTTTCCAGCAAAAGGTTGTTTTTTTTTTTACTCGTTCCTGCGTCCAAGAGAATCTCTCCTGTTTTTTTTTCTTCTCTCCTTTGTGGCTATTTTATACCAAACTGCAATTTGTTACGTCTGGACTCGGGTTTTCCTACAAGATTAGAGATTCCTGAATGGCTGACTGCAATTTACCTTGGAACTGGCCTCCCGATACTTGCATATCCTGATCGGGTGCCTATTCAATCGCCTTCCTGTATTTTGAATGTATTGATCGCGCTCTACTCCCCTTCTTACCCCATATGAGATTGCGTGCTCCGATTTGACTTTGCACTGCCCCATCTTTTTGAGATCTCCTTTTTTTTTTCCTCCTCTACGCTCCATAAACACCGGCGATCATTTCGCTCTATAGCACTTTCCGGGGGCGAGATATGGCAATGGTAGTTAGCGTCTGGCGAGATCCGCAGGAAGACGTGGCCGGAGGACCTCCGAGCGGCCCCAACCCAGCAGCGCAGCCGGCGAGGGAGCAGCAGCAGGCGGCGTCGGCGGCGCCGCACACTCCGCAGACCCCCAGCCAGCCGGGACCCCCGTCCACACCGGGAACCGCCGGGGACAAGGGGAGTCAAAATTCTGGACAGAGTCAGCAGCATATTGAATGTGTGGTTTGCGGAGACAAATCGAGCGGCAAACACTATGGCCAGTTCACCTGCGAGGGATGCAAAAGTTTCTTCAAGAGGAGTGTACGGAGGAACTTAACGTACTCGTGTCGTGCCAATAGGAACTGTCCCATTGACCAGCACCACCGAAACCAGTGCCAATACTGCCGGCTGAAGAAGTGCTTAAAAGTGGGGATGCGGCGGGAAGGTGAATATATATTTTAAAGCCCACTCATTATTCCTAGTAGCAGCCGAACAGGGCTGCCATATTGCATTAAGGTCACAGACTACATGCCTGGGCATACTGCAGTCTCCATCCGTGTTTTTTAGGGATGTTTGCATGAGTGATTCGTCTTTTTTACTGCATATGAGAGAAAGGCCAGTGCAGCCACAGAGACTAAGCTACCCTTGTGAATGCAGGTCACCTCGAACAAAGCGGCTTGTTAATCTGCTCCTTTTTTTAAAAAAAATTCTTGAAATATTTTTTTTTTCTTGCAGACTAAATTAAAGTAAATCAATTCGGCCCAATCTGTAAATTTTGCGTACGTGTTTTTAGAGTAGAAGAAGGGCTGTGTGTATGGATGCATGTGTGTGTGCGTGTGTGTGTGCCTTTATGTACCTGTGTGTGAGCGTGTGTATGCGTCTGTGTGTGTCTGTGTGTGTGTGTGTGCGCGCCATGCTCATAGCCCCTTCCAAGTGTGCACTTTACTAATTTATAATTGTACAGCGGTGGTTTTGTGAGATGTGTGTGAATGTAAAATGATCACACGCACAAACCCACGTCTCGCCCTCGCTCCTCGTGCTGACTAGACAGACACACACACACAGAAACGCCGCTGAACTTGTTCAAGGCTCATTGTTTTGCCTGGTGCGAACACAGGCCATATAACTTCCCCTCTCCGTGTCAAGTATTTTATTTTTTTCCAATTTACGCAAACGTCCCCTTTTTTTTTCATATCTAGTATTTGTGGTGCGCAAGACATGCCCAGGGATGATGTTCACTGAGTTTCATTAATATTTTATTTTTGTAATATTAATCAAAGGCAGAATTCCTTTTATTCCCATCTGACTTTTTGATGTGGGTAAAATGTGAAATTGTGATTGTGTTTAGCTGTAATTATCAATCACGTCGGTGACGTGTTTGGCTGCAATTGATTATTATAATTAATAAGAATTTTTAAAAAACTCATATCGTGGCAAAGCATTATTAATAGGACTCTGCGTGTGACGTGGAATTACGCCCTGGAAAAACTTAGAGCACCAGATTTGTTAAATGTACTTTTGAAGCAGTGTAAAATGTGATTTTGCTCCATGGAGCGGATTCGGTTAACTCGCAGTGTGCGTCTTTTAACACACATGTAAGCAGTGTGAAGGTTGAGGGACGCAGCTCATCTGCTTTAATGAGATGTTTATGTTGTCGATAGAATAATCTCTGGAATATTATAGTCTTACTAGCAGCACACGCTTGTCGATATGGTCTGAAATGCGTGTTGCATTAAGATTTCACTGCATGCCGCTTCTCTGAGAAGAAAGGCTCTACAGCCTCCATGAGGGTGGTAGTACCCATGAACGATGTTTGTCAGTCCTGGATGCACATTTCCTCTTTTTCTCTTTCTTTTTGTCAGCGGTTCAGCGAGGACGAATGCCTCCAACTCAGCCCAACCCAGGCCAGTACGCGCTGACGAACGGGGACCCTCTGAATGGCCACTGCTATCTGTCCGGATACATCTCGTTGCTGCTGCGGGCCGAGCCTTATCCCACGTCCCGGTACGGGAGCCAGTGCATGCAGCCCAACAATATCATGGGCATCGAGAACATCTGCGAGCTGGCGGCTCGTTTGCTCTTCAGCGCCGTGGAGTGGGCGAGAAACATCCCTTTCTTTCCCGACCTGCAGATCACCGACCAGGTGTCCCTTCTCAGGCTGACGTGGAGCGAGTTGTTTGTGCTTAACGCAGCCCAGTGCTCCATGCCTCTGCATGTGGCCCCTCTGCTCGCTGCGGCGGGCCTCCATGCGTCCCCAATGTCCGCGGACAGAGTCGTGGCTTTCATGGATCACATCCGGATCTTCCAGGAGCAAGTGGAGAAGCTTAAGACTCTGCACGTAGACTCGGCAGAGTACAGCTGCCTCAAGGCCATCGTGCTTTTCACATCAGGTGGGTGTCTGACATGTCACACAGGAACATGTCTATAATCGAACGGGGCCCACTTTACTGAAACGTTACAGAGAGCGAGGCTCGCAGGGCGAAACGCGGTGGCGTCAAGAATATGGCTGTCAAGTATAGGCTGGTCACAAATCTGAGTTTACGAGACGTTTGTGTTTCCAGTGGAATAGCTGTTTTGTCAACAGCTTGCTCCATATCTGCTTACATGCATTCCCATGTCACTAGTAGCCGCAGCCTAAGACGTGTAAACAAATCCAGATTGAGAGAGAGGCGCATCAACTTTGTTAACTCAGTGTAAACACTCATTTCGAATCTTTTTTTTTTTTTTTTTTAAATAATCGGACAAAGGTGGCAATCATAGATTTTAAATATTTTATCTTTGTCACGTTTAAACGTCTCTGAGCCGAGAGACCCGAGCTTGATGAGTACGCGGTCATGAATTTTTTGGGAACAGGTGTCAAATAATAGAGCGTAAAGATGAAATAGCCTGTCGCTGAGTGGTGATCTATGACAGCTGATGCATTTATGGGTGTTGGTGCATGCTTTTATCCCTGTTTTGCGTGCACAAACACATGTCTTGGGGGCAGGAAATAATCCTTAGCAGACTGAGATCAAATAAGCTGATGGAAGTTGACTCGTGTCAGAGCATCGCTTCTGTGAGACCCAGGGCAGCACTGTTCTATAGATTGTTTGTAGATCAATCTCAGCTGTCTCACTACTTTTCTTATAGCTGGTAGTTCCTTTTGGCGCATATTTTAAAAACTCACCAGCAGCGTTTTTTAAAAAAAACAAAACATATTATTGATAGCTTAACTGATAGCTGACTGGAAGACGGTCCTAAACTCCCCATTTACGCTCGGTGCGTAATTTAGAGGCTAATTTGGAGACGTTTGTGTGCACTGGGTGCCATTAGGCCTGTTATGACAGGGAGACTATAGTGATGACGAGGGGGAGACGAAAGTCCAAACTCGCCCCACAGGCCCCAAACTAATTCTGAACTCGCCTTAAAAGTTTGTACCTTGTTGTTTCTTATTTGGCCCATTGTAAAATTCAGGAACAGTTTTATATACATCCTACAATTGGACAGGTTTTTGTTAAAATATTTTCTTAAATTGTGTTTTCCATATTTGAATTTATTTTTTAAATAATCTCCAGGTTCAATATCCCTAGAAAGCATCTCCATTTTCTATTGAGTGGTTCTACTAACCGTATTGATTTATTAATATCTGAACATCACAGGGATATAAAATACAGAAATATTCCTATTATATTATATTAAATTATATTATATTATATTATATTATATTATATTATATTATATTATATTATATTATATTATATTATATTATATTATATTATATTATATTATATTATTTTATATTTATATTATATTGTATTATATTTGTATCAGTTGTTGATAGATTATTCCCTCCCATATTAAAATGTCACAGTGCGCGTAAAATAATAGTAAATTGTAAATAAGCAGATTATAAATTATCCAAGCTCGTAAGTTTAAGTGCCACACCAAACTTGTAAATAGGAACTCATACATTTAGCTCCAAACCACTTTCAACATTCGGTTCCCCTCTTTTGGCAAATCGAACATCACCACAATCAATTAGAGCGCTTTCTATTTGTTTTATATTTTAGTCCCGAGGGCCATAATAGCTACTCTTCAGTTTTTGAGGTTTGGCAACTCGGTTAAATCGACACACCGATTTCTGACGCCACACTGAGAGGTAAATATACGTTTTAGTACAAGATAAATACATCTTTTTTTTCCCTCGATCACCGCAACGTGACATCCTGAAGTGTTCGCTCGAGTGTTTTTGGATCACATTTTCCTACAACACGACGTTTCACTGTTTCACACCACCTCAGTTTGAGAAACTTCACATCCGGCGCGTATTTTTATTTCTATTTTATAAATACATTATTTCGTTGTTGTGATGGGATACACTCAAAGCGAATCACGTGGCATTTTGCCAAGCCCTGCGTGGATTGTTTGCTTCCCTTAATAACACCAGACTTGTTGACTTTGATGCATACATAATGGTGACCAGGCTGAACTATTCCTCCCCAGTTCAGGCTCCTTGTCTTACATTAACTTCTTATCCATATGTGCGCAATGCAGTGTGTGTATTCACTAACCTGCAAGGCAGAAATAGTGATTTGCGAATCTGGAAGCTATCTGCACTCGTGCCTATTGAGTGGTAGTGGGGTGCAGGGATGCAGACAGGTCTAATGGTGAACTATGGGATGTCTTTCACCGGCCTTTCTCTGAGCGCACACGCCCAGCTGCAGCCCAGCCGAAGCTTCGAGCTCCCTCTTGTAGCTGGATGTCGAATATTCATATAAGTACATTTTTTTTAAACAAATAAAATCAGAAGACGATTCATTTCCTCCGTAGTGGTTGCTCTAGGGGCTTAAAATGGACACTCAGCGTTAATCAAAAGCTATTTGCATACATGGGGCTCTGACCCAAAGGACTGAGGTCACAGTAAATCACCCCGAGATCCCAGCGTCGCCCTCGGGTTCATAAGGTTATTGTGTCTAGCCATGGTGAGTTATAGCACTGAGAAATCACGAATAGGTTTAAAAGCCTCTGTCCGTCCGTTTTAATGTATTAGAGCTTGAAATCTAAAGCTGTCTTTCCTTGTGTCGTCTCTAAAACAGCACAGCTCAATACAGAATGTGACAAGGAGAGCCACAGACTCCATGTGGGACCACGCAGGCGGCTCTGCTGCTTCAGTTCAGACGCATGCCTGTTTTTTTTTGTGTGTGGAGCAGTCCTCTTTATAACGGGCAAAAACATCACACACCAACGAGCTTTATATGCAGAAGCCACCAGTGAGCACCAAAAAAAAAAAAAAATAGAAAGAAAGAAAGAAAGAAAGAAAGAAAGAAAGAAACAAAACACACACGTTTCGGCTGCGTTGCTGCACAGACTCATTGTCTGATATTTAATGTTGCTTCAGCGGGAGTATTGACATCATCTTCCTCCTGTAATAAGTGTGATTGCTTCCAGCGGCATGTCTGTCCTATAGCACCCCCCCACCAAAAAAAAAAAAAAAAAAAACAGGCCATGAGTGGTCTATGGAGAGAAGAGAGGCAAAAACGACTTAGCAGCTTGCTACAGAGTAATTAGGTCACATTACATCCAGTGTAATTTAAGATTCATCTGTGCCGTTTATGTTTCCTTATGTCTGAATCCCCAGAGCCCAGACATCAAGAGCGGCGACCTTTAAGGCCTGCAGCCTATACCTTTTTGCACCGTCCCATCATTATACAACCCCCCCCCCCACACACACACACACACACACTGCACTCATGACATTTTCCACTCTATTCTTCACGAATTGTGGCAAAAAGCACCTCCACCGGGCGTCGTGCGTCCTCCTCCTCCTCCTCTTCCTCCTCTTCCTCCAGCGGCGAGAATCCCTTGTTTATTCTGGATGACAGTCCCACTCGCTCAGTGTGATGTAGCATGTTTGTGTAGCGTGTTTGTTCATTCCACTTTGTCAATAACACGTAAAGGCTGATGCTGAGTGATAACCAGTGTGTTTCCTGCGCGTTATAGACGAGGTGTGCGTGTGGCTAAATTAGACAGGTGGTTTTTGTGTCGATATGGTTATTTATTTATTTTTTTTAAAACGTTGGATAATTTGAGTTTGATCGTTTCAAATATTTATATCAGAGGAGTTGAATGTGTGCGTCTCTATAGGAAGTTTTTGGAAACCCCGGAAGTTGCACGTGTTTTTTAATAATATAAAGATCCAATAATACAATTCCCAAAAAAAGTTTTTATTCCCCTTTGGTGAAGTCGTAGAGCAAAAATAATGTCCGATTCTTAAACTTTTCCACAAAATCATGTACCTGTGGGTTTCAGAGACGTGACGAGGCTAACCACAGTGTTTGTGGTGTGTGTGTGTGTGTGTGCGTGTGTGTGTGTGTGTGTGTGTGTGTGTGTGTGTGTGTGTGTGTGTGTGTGTGTGTGTGTGTGTGTGTGTGTGTGTGTGTTCCACAGACGCTTGCGGCCTGTCGGACGCGGCTCACATCGAGAGCTTACAGGAGAAATCCCAGTGCGCCCTGGAGGAGTACGTGCGCAGCCAGTACCCGAACCAGCCCAGCCGCTTTGGGAAGCTCCTGCTGCGGCTGCCCTCACTCCGCACCGTCTCATCGTCGGTAATCGAGCAGCTGTTCTTCGTCCGCTTGGTAGGTAAAACTCCTATTGAAACCCTCATCAGGGATATGCTATTATCCGGGAGCAGCTTCAACTGGCCTTACATGTCCATCCAATGATCCTTATATGAAAGTGGAAAAAGAGAGGGAAATGGACCAAAATTCAGCACCCCCTCGCCCCATCCTCCTTCAAGAAGACTATATATAGGACCTTTTCTGAGAAACTTGGAAGACATTACTTTTTTTCTGTCTTCTGGGACTGATATGGAATACATTATGTACAGAAAAATATTGGAACTGGACTTTACACCTGTGTAAATCCACCGTCATCTTCAAGAACAATACTCTTCATTTTGTAAAATACTAGTCTTTATTTTCCTTTTTTTGTAAAAAAAAAAAAAAAAAAATACAAATAAAATGAAAAACATCATATGCGCAGTAAGAAAAAAAGAATCAAGACTTAGCGGGAAAATAATGTTTCCAAGCAATTATAAGAATTGTCCTGTGTCTATGTACCTCTCTGTTTTGTATTTTTTCTGGTTCTAAACCAGGGTTTCTGTGATTCTATACTAATAATTTTTTGATATAACCTTTTGCTTCTTATAATGAGTGCGATATATGTTGTCGAAGCTATGTTCTCCAAGAATTAAAATTGAAGTGAGAATTTAAAAACAGAAAAATAAAGAAATTTAGACAAATAAGAAACAGTCTAATCGCTATGACAATATCACCACTGATGGTTGAACTTTTTCCCCAATTGAAACGATGGACCTGCTACAGCAGCAAACTGATCTCCAGGACATTTTTAACTGAGAGGACGTCTGGGGGGGGGAGGACTCCCCCCAACTCCCCCCCTCCCCCCCGGGCCACGAATGCGTGTGGAGTCGATCATCAGTCAAAGAGGAGAGACATGAAAATCAAAAGCACTTTTAATATATCATTTCAAAATACGTTTTGTTTGTTTCGTCTTGAACATTTTCATTGTTTCTTGAATTTTATTGGTTGTTGCCTTCAATTTGCTCACTCCATGATGCAGCTTTTTGCAGAAGGGTCGGTTGATGAAGTTGTGTGATGGTGACTGTACTATTAAAAAAGAAATAGGCAACGATGTCTCATTCTCAAGCATTTTCCTCCATGCAAGCAAATGTCAGCCATTGCTCGGGCGCATTTTAAAAAAAAAACAAGAAAAAAAACAAAAAAAACATCTGAGGACATCTGTTGTCTCCTGGTTTTTCTCCAGGAATAACCAAAGCGCATCCTTTACAGTCACTATCCTGCATTTCTTTACACTGAAACATATTATTGTTAGAAATATGGTTTCTGGGAGACAGGGGTTGGATTGCAAACACGATGATTTTATCTGTGACACCTACAAGCGAAAACGAGGTGATACATGGGATTGGCAATTACACTATGTGTACATATACTTTTTTTTTTATTTTTTATATTTAACAGACCCACTCACGTAAACTGGCATTGCTAACACAAAGCTGTGCGTGAAGAACCGCAGGAGCGAGTTCTCTGCCAGCCTGAGAGCGCATTAATGTTTAATATTTTTCCCAGACAGCAAGGAAAAAGCCTGCGCGCCACACAGAACCACCTCCATCCTATACCTCCTGTGGCTTAATCAAGGTGATTCTTCACAAACCAAACAATATTCTCCCCTCTCCCTCCCTCTCTCACCTCCATCTTATAAAAAAAAAACAAAAAAAAAACCCTCTAACGCATGATGCCTCGCTATTGACGTGGGCGTCATTTGGCAAAAGGGTTAGGCCCCGCTGTAAAGCTGCTGTGATATGCGTGATCAATCTGGAAAATGTATTTTACAGCATGTAAGCCAGTCGATAGGAACACAGAGTGTGATGCATTGTGTGGGAATAGAGAGGAGGACGGAGGAGAGGGAGGGAGAGACGGAAAGAAAGAGAGAGAGAGAAAGAGAGAGACCATGGAGCAGAGGCAAATGAAAGGGGGAATACGTCTGAGAGGGTGTGTGTGTGTGTGTGTGTGTGTGTGTGTGTGTGTGTGTGTGTGTGTGTGTGTGTGTGTGTGTGTGTGTGTGTGTGCGTGTGTGTGTGTGTGTGTGTGTGTGTGTGTGTGTGTGTGTGTGTGTGTGTGTGTGTGTGTGTGTGTGTGTGTATAGGAGACAGAAAGAGATGTGGCCTTGGTTGGCACGATTCATTCAGAACGTAATGAGTGTATCGATAAGTCCTCAATGTGTTAGATGGGTTACATAGTGTGTCTGTCCTTGCGTTGGTCCGCACCTGTGTGCCCCCCCTTCCCCACCTCAACCCCCCCCCCCACCACCGTCTTTATTCTCCCCCAACAGGGCGCTTATGGATCTGTCTGTAACTGGCGCCATACTCACACCCACGGTGATAAAATGCGATAAATCGCGGAGAAGAAAAAACGGGGTTTCAGTGCGACAATTATTACATTTGCCTGTTGCCCCCCACCCCCACCGCACCCACCCACCCCCGTCCATTCTCTCCTCCATTCCTCCCCCATCAGATTTGTTGCCTCTGTGCCATCTTCATCTGCTGACTGGCAGCGATGAAGGACAGGAGGACAGGAGCTGAACTACGTGTAGCAATGTCTTGAATTTGATATCACCATATTGGTTATCTGCCTTATACGACTAGGGGGGGGGGTGGTGGTCGGTGGGGTGCTATATTTGTTTGTCCTGTCTGCGTCATCCAAATGCTATATAATACATGAAAAAGCCCGAGCTGGATGGATGGATGCTCCATGTTGTGCTGGTTGTCCTCAGATGCTCTCTCACAGGGACGCAGGTTTCATTCTCATGATTAATGTCTGTTCTATTAGCTCAGATCGACCCGTCTGTAACTCCGGGTCAGTTGTCAGACGCCTCGTTCTTACCTTTAAGCAACTGTACAAACATGAGTGCGATAAAAAAAAAAATTTCCACCTCGGATCATTAATTGTTATTATTTTTATTACTTTTTTTTTCACTGGCGTTGGAAATTTAGGTCAGGTGAAAGTTGCAGAAGAAGGTGCTGAAAAGTCATTTTCTTTTTTTTCTTTTTTTTTCTTTTCTTTTAATAAACACAGCTGAATTGAACACGATAAATAACAAAAGATGCAGCAAAAACGTCCAAAAAGCAGCCTTGAAAACGGGATGATTACTAAAGCACTGGAATTATTTAGCGTGTTTGTTATTAAGTTGGTGTGTGTGGGGTTGTTGTTGTTTTTTTTTAAAAATATTAATTCAGAGAATCGTTTCCTGCATGTCAGAATAAATGTTTGCTTTTCAAAGAGAATGGATATGTCTTCACCGTGGCCGTCAAAACAGTCCAGTTTTTTTTTTCTTTCTTTTTTTAGCTCCAGACTAAATTGTTTGCTGGGTTATTAAACGCAGCTTTCAGCTAGTTGTTTCCAGATAATGTATTCTAAATCCCTCTAGAGTAACTATCTTTTATCCTCTTGCTGGGAGCGTTCGGTTATACAATTGTTACACTACAGGCTATATAAAGCAATAGTTCAAAAACAGCTGAAATGGTGGCATGTGTTCCTAATTAAAGTTTCTGTGTAAGCAATATGAGTAGAATACATGAAGACTCCAGGAAAAGGGTAGGATTATTATTTTTTATTTTTAGCCTACATTATTATAGATCATAATTTAATTATTCAAGGAGACGTTTAACTTCACGTTTCTGTCCGTCTACTCTGACGACATCATTACCGGTACTTAAATTCAATTAAATACACACAAAAAAAAGGAACACCAGAAAGTACAAAGTACACTAATAGAGAAGTAAATGCACTGTCAGATTGCGCTAACTGCGGTGGGTAAAGGAGATGGATATGTGGCGCACCGTGGGCCCCATTTGTGTCTCTGTAATTTCGGAAACTCCGGTTACCAAAGTGTTACTACGAAATGAGTTAAATAACCATTTACCTTTGTCTGGTTTCATTCATCAAACCACAAGTGGAGGACTCCTAACACAGGGGGCTATTTGTTTGCTTTACACAAGCAGCTGGGTGCGATTTCACGTTTGAGATATCTGTCTGAAAGCGAAACATTTATTATCCTAAGTTGTCAGGGAACCTATTTCTCCAAAACCCTTCAATGCAAAGCCAATGGGTTTTATGCAGCGGTGGAAATGTCCTATTGGCGTTACACGTCACTTCATTTCACTTATAGAAGCCTGGTTTCCTCGGTCACATTTGACAAATACTGTTGTTTGAGACAATAACAATTTCCAAATAGCGGCTCCGCGTATGAATGGGGGGCCCTCTGAAGTATGACACGGCTTATTTCTCATATTGTCTTGTGCGTAAAAATGATGACAGCACAGGACAACAAGTGCTCCGACGCGTCTGCCGCGCGTGAACGCGCACACGCTTGTAGCGCGTCTGGGAGCGACTCGATGACGACGATGGTCCCAAATTAAATGGATTCCCGCGAGATATATGCGCGACATCTCAGCAAATAACCGACTTTTATGTTCTATTGACTGTAAACATCCAATGGAGAGAAGCATATGATTACAGTGTGCTGACATGAGATCTGTCCGAGGACCACATGGGCGACCTTTATGTCATGGATCAAATCCAGCCCTACGGGGTATAAAATATCCCCAGTTGTGAGTGTAACATAAGGGGACAGCTCCCGGGGTCGCCTCTCCGCGCCCCGTGGGTATCTATGCGTGTGCGTGCGTGTGTGTATGTGTGTGTGTGTGTGGGGGGGGGGCATGTAAGTTTGTAATGACTGTCAAAACTGTGTGTAGGCGATGATAGGATAGGATTTCTTAATGTGTGTGAGGTCTTCCTGCGTGTGCGTAAACCGCGTACCAACCAGCTTGACTACGTGTGTGTGTGCGCGCGTTACTGGCAGAGAGAGAGAGAAAGAGAGAGACATAGAGAAAGAGAGAGAAAGAGAAGAGAGGGAGGGAGGGAGGGAGGGAGAGAGAAAGAGAGAGAGAGAGAGGCGGTTGTGAGAAAGCCCCGGATCGCTGTGTAAGCGGATCCCTTTGTGTTGATTTAGGAAGACGTTTGCTGTATATAACGTTCAAGGCTGATAATATCATTGCCTGGCCAGATAAATAAAGCATTGGCCAAAACCATCGGGTCAGCTATCGATCCGCTTTTTTTTTCCTCCCAGAGAGAGAAAAGGGGGGAGGGAGATGGAAGAAGGAGGGAGGGAAGGACGAGGGGGTGGGGGTGGTGGGGGTTGACGAGGAGAGGAGTGGGGAGAGAGGGGGGGGGGGTTGAGAAAGAGAAGGAGAAAAAAAGGGAGACCTCACTCATTAGCATTCCACAGCCATGGACTAAACGCTGACAACTAACAGAGATATCCAGCTCTACACCACTGCATGCATTTTCCCCCCTTTGTCTTCTTCCCCCTTGGCCCTTCATTTCCAGCGGACAGATCTCTCGCCACAGCCACCACATTTTTATTTATACCTTCCACTCTCCTTTTTTTTTTTGCACGAATGGACCCATGCACAAGAGAGAAAACCGGCCAGTAAAGTGGAGGAGAAAAAAAAAAGGGGGGGAGTGATATTGTAAAAGCTGTGCAGAAGTGACAGCGCTAAGCACACTGGCTTTACTTGGGAGGGATACAATTGTGTGTGACTTGACAAAATAGACGTGGGAGACGTTTTTAAACAAAAACACTCGATATATTGAGATATTTTAGGGTTAAAAAAAAATGTTCAGCTTCACGATGAAAAGGTTTCATACGTATTTTTTCCTCTACAATTTAGCAGAAGGTTAGCATTTTCTCAATTAGATTTAGAGATTAGGTTCCATTTATTGTTCAGTTGTAAACAGTAATTTACCTATAGCATGTCTGCCAGTAGTGTTTTTTTTAATTAAAAGATTAATTGGACTCCAAT
This sequence comes from Antennarius striatus, assembly GCF_040054535.1. Lineage (NCBI taxonomy): Eukaryota > Metazoa > Chordata > Actinopteri > Lophiiformes > Antennariidae > Antennarius > Antennarius striatus. The sequence continues at coordinate 24,715,362 of NC_090778.1, forward strand.
GTAATCTGTGGAATAAAATCAATTTATAACCTTGACAAAACTGGAATAGCAAAACAAAAACACTCCCAAAAATAAGTTGTATTTTCTTGTATTCCACAAATCAAAACGTTTGAAAAAGGGGGATTTATATTTGATTGGTTGTTTTCTAACTTTAAAGACTTGCTCGAGTGATGAATGGCCCGTCAATGACACTGCTTGGACAAGGTTCTTTTTCACAAGACTATATCTTAATATGCGTTCAGGACTTGCCCAACAATGACAGCTGCTCTTCTGATAGTAACTTCTTTCCAAGTTTTCTCCCCTCCCACCCCCGGGGCCCCTGGTCTCTGTCTTGCTTTGTTGTTTTAAAATATGCATGTCTCTCCCGAATGCCAGTCACGGGTCCAAACTTTGTGTGTCCCAACCTCCCACATGATGAAATGATCCTTTTAAAGCGAGCTCAATATGTCTCAATCTGCACTCCTCTTCCCTCTCTGAAGCTTCTGGGTTCGGGTCCCAGCCCAGAAATGTATTAATTAAAGCGCACAGACAATTTAGCACTGGGGGAGAAGAAGTGGCTGCGTCAAGTCAAGCTCAATCAGCGGCGGATGGATGAAGATTCACAGCACGAAAATAAAAAAGTAAGGCTCATTTTGACGTTCTATCCCTCCTCCTCCTCCTCCTCCTTCTCCTCCTCCTCCTCTCTCTCTCTCTCTCTCTCTGTGTGTCTCTCTCTGTCTCTCTCTTTCCTCAATGTGTGTGTGTGTTTGTGTGTGTGTCTGTGTGTGTGTGTGTGTGTGTGTGCGTTTTGCAATGTCTTGTGTGTTCCTTGGACCAAAACGTATAAAGCAAGGGGGTGTGAGTGTAAAAGAGAAGTGTGAGAGGAAGAGGTGGAGGGATACATATATGTATATACAAAAATATATATAGAGGTTTAAAGTGAAAGAGGATGGACGTGTGTCTTTGTGTGTGCGCTCCCTCACATATGCGTGTGTGTGTGTGTATGTGTGTGTGTGCGTGCGTGTGTGTGTGTGTGTGTGTGTGTGTGTGTGTGCGAGCTTGTCATCACTGAGAAATTAATCAGCACGTGGCATTAAATTCCAAGGTGAAAGTGTTCCCTTGAATGGAGGTGTTTACTTGCGCGCATGTGCGCATATGTAAATGCTGCGGTGGATAAATCACAGCAGAAAGCAGGAGACCCGGATGGTTGGAAAGGAAATGTTTGGTTTTGGAGTGGAAAAGAGAGAAACGGATGTAACAGCGCGTTTTCAGCTTCAAGATGAACTCCTAATTCATTCTGTCAAGTTTGAAGGGATGTGTTTGTGTGTGTGAGTGTGTGTGTGTGTGTGTGTGTGTGTGTGTTCGTGCGTGTTTGCAACAGATCCCATTAGAGAAGACACAGCGACCTCATAACATCTAAAGTCAATGCTGCTAATTATTGGCTGAGGAATTGAAGTTGAAGTTGGAGTTGAAGCGCTGCTAACCTGTTGCTCAGGGTCCAAACATAACAGCAATTTCAATACTGCGATAACATCCCAAGAGCCCTGGGGCATTACATCCCATAATAATCCACCCTCTTCAAAAAATGTAAACAAACCAACAGTGGGAGTCATTCAGGGATCCGCGCAAACTTGGTTTAATCACTGTGTTCATTTATTAAATTCAGATAGGTTTTAATAGGCGGCCCAACAGTCTGATTATGTCAACATATGAGGGGGTGTTGGGGGTGTGTGTGTGGGGGGGGGGGTGTGTGTCCCGGGCTTACATACCTGATAACGCCCGGTCTTTCCAGCAATATTTACGGCTTCTCTTGTCTGAAACGCTCCAGATGGTGCGTGACTGCGCCACCGCAGTACATATGCAAGCTCCCCAGTTTTAAAACAGCAGCATGTTAAATTAAATCTGACAAAAAATAAAAAAAAATTTATAGGTGACCCATTTTCACCGCGTTATGTGAAAATAAATAAATAAATAACAAAGAAAAGAGGATGTTAAAAAAAACAAAAAAAACACAACTACCCACAAGTAAGCTTTCTTTTTTTATCAGGTGTGAAGTTTTTTTTTAACTGCTCTGAAGTTTACATTTTAAGTGTTTAAAAAAAAGCTCATTAAAGTAGCTATAGGACTCAAATAGTCCCCACTTCATGGTTTGATGGATTAATATGCTGTGAAGACAAAACACACAGGCCGCATTCATGCCTGACCAATCTTTGTTGTAGCCTGTGCGGGGTTTTTTTTTTTTCTAGCCAGTCACTCAGGCAGAATAATGCTTGTAAAGATATAATCCACTGAGCCCATACCCTCTGTAGTCCTTTGCTATATTATCCACTGACAATAGATTGGCAAGCTTTTCAGCAGGTATCCAACCTCTCCACTAAACACAAGAGAATGTCCTCTGCCAAGGATTTGGTTAAAAGACTCATTTGGTTTATATTTTATGACTGTATCTGGTTTTACTGTGACATGATAAAAGCCTCTGGAAAGGAGATTGGAGTGCATTTGTGCAGATACTCGTAGAGTTGTTAACTGGAAATAAAATTCGAAACAAATATGATTAGGGCGGCTGTTTGTATAATGCGTAACAAATTGTCCGTCCGTCTGTCTGTCTGTCTGTTTGTCTGTCTATCTGTCTGTCTTAGTCTTGTTTTCTCTGTCTGATGCCTGCACTGTCAGGCTTGCACTCTGGTGCTCTCTCCGTGTTTCACCTGGGTCTCTCAGAGAGGCTGCTGTGGGTCTATTATGATTGACTGAAACGACGCATTGAAGGGTATTTTTCATCCGTGCCGCGGGGAAGCGCTTCTTACAGTAGAAAAGGTTTCCCTTTAGTCTCCGCGCTCTCCGCTCCTTCCCTCTCCCATCCACCTCAGAGGCTGTGTTGATAAATACGTGTCTTTTTTTCTTTTTTTTTTCCATCTTACTCAGCACCATCCATCAAACGTGTAGGTCCGTGTTACGGTGCTGCGCCTCGGGGAGGGGTGGAGGCTGGAAGGATAGTCGCGTATAGGAACACACTTTGAACCATCAACGAGGGGTGCGTGTCTGTCTCTGCGTTTCTGGATCATTAGTTGATTAGTTGATGTCGGGGTTTTTATTTTTTAGATTTTTTTTTGTGGGGTATAGACACCGTAAGGCGGAAGAATTGTCTCGCTGTTTGTTGCGTGGAGATTTGCGCTCTACCCACTGTGTTTTCATCCCCAGCGATACGTCGGATGGAGCGTTTCTCGGGCTTGGACCTCTCCACAGAAGGCTCGTCACCCCTGAGCTCGCCAGCTCTTTGTGGCCCCACATACCGCCGCTCTGATTATAGGAGTGCCTCCTCTCCCCTTGTTAAAGGAGCAAAGCTCTAATCTAGCCTCTGTGTCGCCCCCAAAGCCGGCGCGCTATAGTGGAAAATGCGCGTGCGTTCTTCCGCGTGCACACGTGATGGGGGGTGGGTTTGGAGCTGGAGACGGGGGGGGGCTGACGGGTGCAAGGAAAGGAGTGAGGGTGGGGGGTATAACGGAGTGGCCCTTTCCTTCTTCTGAGTGACATGACCCCTCTCCTCTCTTCAAAGGCCATGCAGATATAAACGCATCTCATTTGAATGGCGGGTTTTTTCCCCCCGTCTCCTTCGTTGGTATTTCACGGTCAATATTTCTGGAATATGAATATATTGAATTTGGGGATGGTTCTGATGGAAAGGGGGGGGGGGGGTTCAATATTCCCATCTCTCCACACCCAGCATTCTGCAGCCAGTGTGGTATTTTGTCCATGACTACACCATCGACACCCCCGTTCTCCCACCCCTGGCCCTCCTTCCCCTTTGCACCCCCCACCTCGTCCAAAATTCATTTGCATTCCCTGATGATATCAGTCAAGAATTGCTGGCACCATATGAGGCTGGGTGGGGGGAAGAAGGCTTATTTGGATAAAACTGGACCACAGAGTGGACATGGCCCTAAAGGTCAGTCAGTCCATTCATGTCAAGGTGGCAGGGGGTGTGTGTGTGAGTGTGTGTGTGGAGGTGGGGGGGGCAGCAGCATGGAATTGCCAAAGAGGCTTATTTGAAAGCGAGCGTATATTTGAGGGAAGGGCCTGAAAAGGAGTGAAGCTCAATGCTCGTCATACTTCAAATACGCACCGTCACATCTTCACTCTTTCCGTTCCACGCAGGCGGCGCGCACATAAGGATGGTGGGGGTGGGAGTGGGGTGGTGGTGGTGGTGGTGGGGTGTCAGTACTATGGCGCGGCCTTCAGAACATGCAGCAGAAATAAAAATGTGGACAAGAAGGTGGATCATAGCGGTTCAGGCGTACAAAGGAAGGGCGTTCCAAGGTCCTCCTATAGTGGTTCCCTCCGATTGTGCTAATAAAATGCTGGATTAATTCAGATAAGGAGGCCAGTGTGTTGTCAGGAAGTCCATTTAATGCCCCCGTTGTAGGACATTTAATATCATCTTGCAGGGTTGTTAACAGAACCAAAATGCTGAAGGGAAATAATTATTTATAGAACCAAAATATTTCTCCAAGAGGAAACATGCAATTTTATGATTTGAATAAATGCTACAATTTTTGATTGTTAAGTTTTATTTTTATTTTTAAAAATGACAAAATTAAATGCATAGAAGGAAAGTAATCAAACAATATTGGTAAGTATGTTGTATTCTGTACCTGTAAGACACAAGAAGGGAATTAAACGTGACGCGAGTATTTGGAGTATTTCCACGTGAGGATTATCTTATTTTAAAATCAGCATTGACCAAATTACCTTTAGTTCATCTGATCACATAAACAATATCACCCATAATAAAACCGAAAATTTATTTTCACATTAATTAATAAATCCATTATTTTCTTTTTATCCTGTTGTGGATTCTTCAATTTTCTTCGAAGGCAAACAGTCGCCATCCTTTGTGTGTGTGCGCGCGCAAAGACACACACACACACACACACACACACACACACACACACACACACACACACACACACACACACACACACACACACACACTTATCACTTCATCATCATTTATATATAATAAAATTAGGTGAGGCGCATTACAGTGGAAGTCGCAGTTTCATTATAATTAATTGTAAACTGTATTAGTGGTCTACTTAAATGTGCCCATGCAGTGTAAACTTTATTTTTTCTGTGTGAACGCTTTGGGGGGATTATTGGACGCCTTAACGGAGGGAAAATTGCCACAAATTGCTGGTTGTCGAGAGGCGAATGACAAGATAACAAATATGAGAGATTTCGCCCCTGACACATCGGTTCATATATCATTGCAAAAGCCTACTAATAACTCCCAAGTTGTCTTTAGCATTATTACACTTCAATGTCATGTTTAAGCGATACATCAAAATTGAAGATTTAGATTTATGCTACTTCTCTTAAAAAAAAGACCACCGTTCATTTACTATTCTATAGCTTGTGTTAATGCACTCATATAATTTTCTGTAATTATAGAAGCTAGGCAGCCTCTAAAATAAGATCATATTATTTGGACCAGGATGATCAAGATTGAAGAATGAAGAAGAATGAAGCACAACGAGACTCGATCGTTCAGATATATAGTTCTACATTGATTGCTTCACTAATAAGGCTCGAATGATCTTTTACCACTCGTGTCATTATTATGTGTGTATAACAATCTATTACTGCTCCGTCACATATAGATCTAGTGGAAAAAGCTTACATATATATATATATATATATATATATATATATATATATATATATATATATATATATATATATATATATATATATATAAAGTGTGGTGGAGCGAAATGATATTAATATTATCGATTTGTTTTGTCAAGTGGGGGAGTCATCACCCACCCATTCCCACCCTCACCCACTTTGACATTAAAAGTTCTCCCATTTTCCTCTCATTCTCAGTTTGACCACTGACAGCTGGTTTGCAGTTTTGACCCCTCGGATGCTCATTAGTATTTGATCTGGTAGAATATTTGAAGGAAAGAAAAAACAAAAAACACACATCCAAAACAACATGGATACATGGTTTTCAGCTGGATCACATATTAATCTCGGGGAGCTCGCATAGCAGGCGCTGCGTGTCTGGGGCTGGACATGAAACACCAAGTCTGTAGTGTTTGAGAGCTCCAAACCGCGGCGCTTTGTCGCGGCGTCCCTCTGCGCCCTTGTGTGCTGCGTGCGTAAAGGCAGCCTCTCCGCCTCAGACCCTCCTCGCTATTATTGTTTCTACCTTCTTTTGCTAGATGGCGCTCTGCGTTTTGGGACCCTCTGACACAAGATACGCCTCATACCCTCTCTCCTCAGCTCTGCTCTCAGCCCACAGCCCACCGCTCAGCACAGAGCTGCTTCTTTCCAAAGCCATTTTTTAAAAGCAGGAAATTTTAGCCGCTGCAAAGCGACACTAATGCAACTGTGAATCATGGGGGGAGTTTTATAATTGCTTTATCCTACATCGACTGGGGTTTTTGTTTGTTTTGTTAATCACGTCGATTAAAACCAGTGATCAGAAATGTATTTAATTTTTAAGTAATCCGGAGACCATCGTGAGATATTTGATCTGTAGGTAATTAGTTGTTTGCTTGAGCGACGTCAGGCAGCAGAATGTATACACTAACCACGTTCTGGATTATGTTTAAGTGAATAAAAGGATCCTTTTTACATACTCAGATAAATAACAGCTTGCCTTATGTAAAGACGCACCTAATCTGTTGAGTTACCCCAGAATTAATTTCAACAACGAAATCTAGGCAGAGATAATTTTAAATGAGAGAAAATCTTGGACTCATCAGTGTCATATAGGACATATTTTATGTTTAAGTGCACTAAAATAAAATTGATACATTCATATTTAAAATTAAGTTTAAAACCCTTCTTTTAATTGATCAATATTTGTTATATTTTCAACCATCAAACTATCATCTGTCCGATTTTATAATCTGTTCTAGATTGGTTGCAACCGAGGTGCTGGTAGGGGAGGGGGGGGGGGGTCCATTGTGTTGTTTGCTGAGTAGTCCACTCTGTTCGAAGATATACTGCTGCAGTTACACTTTCACTAAATAGCGGCTTGTCGGTGTCTGACGTTGATGAATGTGTTGGAGACTTGGAGAGCTTTTTACAGCTGTCTTAAAAAGCGCCGTGGCCCCGTGACCAGTCACAAACAGATCAGGTGCAGGAGCCTTAACGCGGCTGAGAATGACAAAAGAAACACGGTCTTTACTCGCGTTTTAGAAAGACTCCCTCCCGCACTGAAAACCGTGCGAACGTTTTATTTTTTCTACGCCAGTTTAATGTTTTGTTTTTTTTAAAAAAAAAAGAAATTCTAAACGGGCCAATCAAAATCTGTAAATGATCTGATGATGTGGTCGTTTGGAGGAAGGGAAAAAGTGTAGAAGTTTTTTTTTTTTTTTAATGCCAAAACAACCGGTTCTATTTTTGTGCTGATGGTTATGTTGTTTCATTATGATCACCACATGGATATAACGTATTTTAAGCAACTTTTATTTTGCTGATTGATCAGAACCAGGACATCCTGTAATGTGACAGCAGATAAATAGTGTCGGGGTTTTATTTCCCCCTCCTCACTCTGGACTCACCTCGAAAAGTCCACAAATATTAACTAAAAATTCAATTAAATCATTCTATATGAATAAAAAAAACCCTCTTGAATGGTGGTTAATTTCATTCAACTCTGTAGGACAGTCGATTCAGGTCGAGGGAGTTACATTCTTTATTTTTACACCTGTCGAACTGTTTCCACGAGGAACAACAACAACAACAACAACAAAGTTGCGTGGGATGATTCTTGCTGGGACATATAGTATAAAAATGTAACCACAGGAGAGCTTTCATTGTTGATTGAGCTGTATTTGTTTTTGACATCCTCTCTGCTGTGCGCCACAGCAGGTCGGTTCACACTGTGTGTGCGGGACTTCTCCACCTGCAGCCCCCAGAAGACACGAACCCAGTCAGGCTTCACCTCATCCCGCCCCCCCCCCGCCCCCCCTCATAAAAAGCCACATCTTCTCCAACTGCTATTTACATGAGCTGGCCTACACTTGGCTAACACGTTATTAGCAAAGCAGGGGAGAGAGGCAAGCAGCACTTCAATTATTTTTTGAACAATGGGCCATGGGCCCGTCATACATTTGGAGTGTTTGAGTAAGACTCTCCTGGTATTTGTTTTCCTCGACTTAACAAGCCATCATCTCACACATGCATGCATATAGAATTGAAATTGCGCAGAGATCCCGCAGGCAAAGGGCGGTTTGCGGGTTCAATTAAGGTGGAATAATGCATGGGGACAAAGAGAAAGATGACCTCGATTGAAATTGATCAGAAAACGCATGCAACACACACACAAACACACACACACACACACACACACACACACACACACACACACACACACACACACACACACACATACACACACACACACACACACACACACACACACACACACACACACACAAGAAAAATAATGCAAAAACAAAAACACGCACAAACACGCACACAGGTAGACACACACACACAAACACACACACACACGCACACACACACACACGCACACACACACACACACACACACACACACACACACACACACACACACACACACACACACACACACACACACACACACACACACACACACACACACAGAACAGCCTCTTTGTTTAGATTTAACGTTGCCTCTTTGCATCCGCACAGAGGTCCTATCTGCTCCCTGAGATCCAAGCTACTTTGATTTTTTTTTTTTGAGACTAATTCCAGTGTCTGAATATAAAGCTAAGAATTTAATACCAGCCAACCTACGTCTAGACTAATTCACTCATATTCTGACATTTCTTTCTTTCCCTTCTTAATCGAATTTGCCACATTTAAGCCGGTGTGTGGATTTTGAAGCATAAGCGGCCATTTGGGCTCTATCCCCGGACTGACAGAGAATAGGAAGGTTTGTCATAATTTTTTTTTAAAGTAGAAAACAAGATATTTCACCGCCACGGTGGGATTTTAACGAATTAAAATATCTCACTGGTCGCCTGTGATAAAAAACAGTCGGATTGAGGCGTTCGCTCGTTAAGTAACTTGCTGTCAGTATAGTTAGCAGTGCTCTGATATGGACGGTGGCTGCAGAGCCTCATCTCTTGGGGTTTTAATTAACAAGCTGTCTCAAAGCTGTAGAGCTCCATCAAACAGCCTCTCTCTCTCCCTCTCTTTCTCCACCAGTAAATCCTTCCTCCCGTCAGTGCCTGGGGCTCTCTCTCAAACTTTAGACATTCTGGTTCCCAAATCAACTTGTTACCACAGCATGCGCAGCAGCTGATAGCGCGCAACGACTCTGGAAACGTTTGCAAAATATAAATAGGTTGTTTTCTCTCTCCCCCCCCCCCCCCTTTTTTTTTTTTTTTTTTGCTCAGCATCTATTGACATGCACCGATGCGCGCGTAGACGCACCAGACGTCCGCGTTACTGTAGAGTTCTGTTGGGTTTGACGTCAAGCCCGCCTGGTGCAGGAGATCTGTTGCTTTCTGTGTGATGAAGAGATGACTAAAGTGACTGAAATCTCTCAGCCCGCTTCACAAATGTTGCGTTTTTTTACACAAATGTTGCGTTTTGTATAGCCCGCAGAACGTGTTCTGAATGTTCTTTAAACACTTTTGAAAAAGCAAAAAAATGTTTTTGAAAGAGGAAGGTAAGAGATGTACTTTGACGCCACTTTGTTTGACATCTTGAATCACAAGTTAGGATCCTGAACAGATTAGGGAACACGAGAAACACACGAAGCGACAGATTTTATTATAACCACTAGTATAATTTAGTGTTTAAAATAAGCCCCAACCTAATCATAGACTTTTTACTCCAAGTAAACTTTTTTTTGTAAACTTATACTGTAAGTTGCACTTTCATTGCAGTACTTTTAGATTTTAGTGCATGTAAATGATCTGAATACTTCCTGTAACACTGGGACGTGTTTATTTTGGGACAGCTGACCACCAGCTCATCACAAAGCCAGACTACATAAGTAAGGAAAATATAAATTAAGATGACATGGTTATAAAATATCAGATGAAGTCTGTATTGTTTGCGTCGGCAGCTGGTAAAAAAAACCCCCCAGCAAACCTCTTTGTGATTGAGAATCCCTGGATCTGTATGTGGTGAGAGAAGTATCTCTCTCTCTCTCTCCCTCCCTCAGCCTATAGTAAACTTGGTGCCGGGCTCCCTCCGTGGCCCAGACGGGGGTAATTTGATAGCAAGGCAAGGTCAAGACAGTGCGCTGTCCATGGTGCTGCGTCGGGGCAGACTGGATGTTATCATCAAATTAGACAGGACAAGTTTCAAATCGATGCCACCCCCGGATGTCTAGAGACCGCCAGCAGTCGGAGTTAAAGTCCTAACAAGTCCCCCCTGACAGGTCAACACCTTAACACAAACACACACCTCTGATGCGGGAGCCCACAGGTCAGCAGCGCTGTGCGGGCGAGATAAGAACCAATCCCATTGAAGGCTGAGGGAAACATGGCTCCGGGTTCATGGTTATTTCTGGGGGCCACACATGAGAGTCTGGCAGCCGAGGGTGGATGACGGACTTTTATTTGAGATGCCTTTAAAGTTCTAGTGGTGGCCAATTTACCTGACAAGGTCTATATTTATCTGTGTGTGAGGATGATTTAACGCGTGCAAACACAAGCATATTGATTTTATAATAAAAATCCACCGAAAGGTCGAAAGTTTAGAAAAGCGCGTTTCTTTTTGGTTGATTTAATTCTAATGCTGATGAAGTTTTTAAAAAAAAAAATTCAACATAAATTTGTATATTAAAAAACAACAATACTAGGATGTGTTGTGTTTCAGGCAAACAAATACATCTATACATGTATATATACATTTTTTGTCTGGATCAAACACTGGATTCCCACTCGCCTTAAATGAGCTGCGTTTAATTTGCAAAAAGAAAAACATTTCAAGTTTAATTGTGTTTATTTTTATTATTTATTATACTCAAGAAGCTGTTTCTAAATGACAATAATTTCCGTTGCGCATGTTCTTTATGTCTATTTTGAAAACAGATACGCTTCATGACGGATTGTTGACGATATATTTATGTATATAATTCAGTCCTGGTAACTAAAACGACACTTTTGAAAAGTGGAAAAAAAAAAAAAGGAAGAAAAGTCACACTTGATGCGCATTATACTGTATATGTCACCCGTGGAACAAACGCCGTTGGTAACAAGCCATTTGTGGATGATCAGAAGTGAAGGAGTTGATGTGGTGGTGGTGGGAGTGTGTGTGTGTGTGTGTGTGTGTGGGGGGGGGGGGTTCGGAGTGAAGGGAAGAGGCCACTGATTAGAGATGCTGCCAATCTGTCACCGCCTGACAGGTTTTGCTTCGGGGATAAACAGCAATAAAGCAGAGTTGGCCGCTGTGTCGTTAACTTCACACACACGCAGCTCTCCACCGGAGGAGCAGGTAAATTCACTCAGCTCCTCACAGGGGCCCCCGCTCGCCCATCATCGCCTCTGTTTCCCCTCCCTGCATGTCAAAGCAACCTTTTCCTCCCGTCTTTTCCTCTCTTCATCCTTCCTGCTGACTCAGGTGCGTCGCTATAAACACAATGAGGAGCTTCGACGAGGAATGGGGCGGGGGGGGGGGAGCTATTCAGACGGATGGAGAGATTGTGGACGAGCAGGAGGGAGAAACGTTGAATTTGAATGGCTGATAAAGAAATGGAATAGATGGGAATAAAGTCTAAGCCCGAGCGGGATGGGGAGGGAGAGGGTGAGGCGTCATGGAGCAGGCTGCAAGGTGACTGCAGGCCCTTTAATAACACAACTATATTAACTCGCTTAACCACGGAGATTCCGAATGAAGCCAACTTCACTTAAGGGGCCCTGCAAACCATGAAATGCACATCAAAAGATACACCTGCCAATCCCTCCACCTATATTCCTTCAAGCCCTCTCTCCCCTTCTCTCCATCCGAGCTGTCTGTCATGGTGTGGCCCGGCTAATTTGAGTTCATTGGATGGCAATAACTTCATTTAGACCTTCATCTCTTTTTGGTGCGGATGTAATGAGGATGCAGGCTGCTGCCAGTGAAAGGCCGCTCCCACAGTAATAATAACTTGGATCTCACGCACTGCCGTGTTTATCCTCGGAGGGCTGCGTCCACATGATGAAACTCATCTATAATGTGTGATTTAATATCGCGTTTCACCCACCCCACCACCACCCCGCGCTTTTCTTTCTTTCTTTTCTTTTTTTTTTTAACCAGAGATTTTTAAACCCAAAAGAAAGAAGGCGAGAGAGTTACACTGCAAAAAAAAACCAAAAAACAACCCAAACAATATAACAAAAGAAAAAAACATATGCCATTATTTTTACCCCATATGAATTTCTTTTTCTTGCAATGTTTGATTTTTTTAATGAAAAAAAAAATATCTTAAAATATTTTTTTATTAAAGAAATACACATTAACCACGTGTAGTGATGCTGCAGTTTAGTTTTTTCAATTATTTTTTAAATTATATTTTCCCCAATATCGAAATAAACGTCGATTTAATGAGCAGGTGAGTACAAAACTTTAATTTGTTCTAATTCGACAGTCAGATTCAATACATTGAAGTTTTTATGACGAACACATAAAACTACCTTATAATTCGTTTAATAGATTTTCTACTGCAGCGTTGTTTTGCAGAGTAAGTCGAGGCCTTCTCTCCTACCGCCGACTAATCGATATCTCTCAACTCCAATGCGATATTGATTTAGGGAGGATTATACTTGAAGGATTTCTGGAAATACCTCATTATTTCGTTGCTTTAAGTTGGAGAAAATATTGTTTCATATACACTCGACCTCATTCGATTTATGATGGCCGCTGAAAATGAGACTACAGCCTCAGGTTCGCTCGTATAGGCGACAAAAGGAGTTGTCGGTCCAGATAAAAATGTTCTTGTGAAGAATTGGAGACCTTTTTCATGCGATAAAATCGACTATGAGCCATTTTCCGATGAAGGTTTCACGTCTTTCCTTTTTTAGGGGCAAACATTTCAGTAAACTTACTCAAAAGACAACATTTATTATTTTATTTTAAATTAATAATTTCCTATTATATAAGCTCCTTTGTTTTCATTCGATATTTTATATTGTGCAGCTTTGTTAATATGAAATTCAAAGTACTATTCTTTCACACACATATATATATATATATATACATATATACATATATATAATTCATAAATTAATTTTTTTATTGTTAAATAACATTTGACAATAACGTTGTTTGAATTTTATTGTTCATTCCGTTTATATTTAAATAATCATGGATAAAATTTTAAAACTTTAACTCGTTGGAAAACAAGTGGATAAAATTCAATAAATAAAGTTGGGAAGCTGGTGGGGGTAATTTAGAGATGAGTCTGAGATCTGTGAGCAATAATTTTACACCCCTTCTAATAGAAGTAGTAAAGAAACACCCCCCCCCCACTCACCTACAGCTGGCTCCAGCGCACTAAAACAGTTTGTCTAAAGTGTGCAAATGAACGGGGACGCACGCAAACAAGCACATTTGTGCGAATCTTTGAAATGTGAAGAATCGCAGTTGTAAAGGACTGAAGGCTTTCAGTCACATGCTTGCAGCCTGAGAAAGGCCCCAACGCGGGCCCACCTAGAGCCCCTTCATCTTGACTCCCATTCATCAAGACAAAATGACCAATGTTCCCTGTAAGCCGTCGGTGGCCTGTTAAACTAGGCCAATGAGCTGTGTTATACTTCCTTCCCTCCCTCCTTCATCACTGCTCTCCTAACATCGCTTTCCCTGAAATCATCAGAGTATAGCCGCGAATCTTAAAAGTCAGAGCCCATTCGTCAAATGTATTGCATTACAGAGGGTGTGTGTGTGTGTATGTGTGTGTGTTTTTACAGCAGGAGTCTTTAGGCCAGCAGAGTATCAGAGGAGGTGTAATTGAGGGGGCGGTGAAGGGATAGAGTAGCGGTCCGCCTGAAAGCTGCTATTAAAGCCAAATGGACTGAACACCGTAAAACGGCTCTGCCAACAGCTGTCCCACAATCCGAGTCTTATATGCCAGGATCCGGGCGCGCAACGCGCACACATTAACGCTGCTGATGTAGTGGCTCCTTAGAAGTATTAGACAGCAAAGATGAAAAGAAAAATACCAACGAATAGGAATACTCCTTTATGTTATAAAGGGACTCCAGGCAACTTGTGTTTCCTGGTCCCTGAAGGCGTCATTGCCTCTCCTCGTAATAACCCGGGGAATTTCGACGGGATGGCCGATTTGCTTTGCATATTTCCTCACATTATGGTTATGATATTCCCTTTTTTTTTTTCCCCCCCGTGGAGCATCGTGACAGGTGAGCGCAAAGGTATAGAGGAGCTGTGAGCGCTCGTATATAGCGCATGACTGTTTTAAAGGGAGGCACCCACCCAAACACCCCCATAATGATGTTTTCCTGCAGGTGTGCATATATAAATAAAAATGATATCACGTCAAGAGATTGGCGTCAACAGATAAGGATTAAAGTATATATTTACATGTTTTTTATGGGGACTCATAGGAGTCCGCAGCAGCCCACTTTGGGCGACACCTGTGCGCCAGACCCCCACCCCACTCTCTTGGAGAATGACACCCTGTCTCACCCACTCCCGGATGCGTTGTTGTCTCAGCATTGCGAGTCTTTATTATCTTTATTAGGAGAGAGGTGACTGAAGAAGAGTTGTTTCCACTGGATTAAATGATTTCTCTGCAAGTCAATGAATATGTAATGACGTCTATAACGAAACCGGTCGGTGGGTTCCGTCTTCTGAACACCCCCCCCCGCCCCGTTAAAGACCTCTTCCACGAAAAAGAAGGGGAGGGGGGCGAGAAAAAAAAACACAGTATAGAGACTGGGATAGAAAAGGAAAAAGGGGGAGAGAATAGGGGAAGGGAAGAAGGGATACAATCTTGAATGCACCACCAAGCTTAAGCCAGGACCCCCCACCCCCACCCCCCCTGTCAATAGATGAAAAAGTATTTGCTCATGTCCTGAGAGAAAGAGGGTGGGGGTTCTTTTTGTGGCAAGGATGGAAGGGGGTGCATTTCCATTTTTAAAAAAAAAACTGCTATGGAAATATAGTTTCTGATAAGCAGTCATGCCATTAAAGTAATTGAATTGATAGAGAGGGGTGGGGGTGGGGGTGGTGGTGGTGGGGGGGGAAAGTTCTCCACCATGATTGTTAAAGACATTTCTCCCTCAGTATCCCCGATAAAACATTGATTGTTGCAGTTAGCTGACCCGTAAAATTTGGGGGTTAGTTTTCTCTTCTGAGCTGAGCATATAATTATGCAAATAGTGATCTGACAGTGATCCGCTGGAGGAGTGCTGAAGGAGTAGAAGTGGGAGAAGGAGAGGGAGGGAGGGAGGGGGGGTGTTTCTGTCAGAGAGGGGGGTGACATTCCAACTTTGCTTAATGCCTGTTTCCTTTGGAGAGAGTTCATCTTCTGCGCGTATCAGAGAGGGTCGGTGCAAGCAAGCGTGACAACAACTCTGTTCAAGTAGAAATTGAAATATCAGGTCCGTGGCAGCGCAGGGGTTCCACGACTTTTTCATGTCAAGGAACCCAACCCAAACCGACCCACTCCTCCGAATATCTGAAAAAAAAAAAAGACAAAAAAGAAGAAGAAGAAGAAGGAATTGCAACACAGACCCCCCATCTGGAAGGATTTGGTCCCAAAGCTCCGCAGCTGATGTTATTTTCTATTGGAGGTTCAGTGGAGCTGTCTGAACCGGGAGTTAAGGACAATCACTGAGAGAAAGAAACCTATAATCATATCAGTCATACCTATTAAACATTCACACGCTGCGCTAACTTCAAGCCATGCAGTTAAAAAAAAACCCCCCAAAAAACAACCCCAAAACACACACACTCATTAAGAGTATTTTAGTTTGAAGCAAGGATTCCTCCTCGGAGCGTCCTGAGAAGTTTTTTTTTTTTTTTTTTTAAAGAAATTGAGAAGCCCCCCCTCCCTCCATCCCTCCCTCCCGCATGAAGGAATTATGAATTACGAGACGACCACATGTGGTTAAAATGATGCATGGGTGATGAGAACCACCCGACGATAAGCTGGATACTTTCTATTTAACCAAATGCTAAGAAACAGAATGCTTAGAATTTATCTGAAACTAAAAAAAAAAAAGAAAAGAAAAAAGAAATCGATTAAAAAAAAAGTTTCCTCTGGATCTGATCGGGGGTGTAAATTGAAGCAGAAACTGAACAGACTCACAATTACAGGTGCAGATTTACGGTTTATTTCCCTGCACATCGCTGACAGGTCGATGTTTCTGCGCCATTGCTTTAGATAGAAAGTATTTTAATTAATTAAATCCAGAAAATTATAGTATGAGCTAAGAGACCTCCTCTGACGTCACAGGAGCAGGTCTGAAGTCTCGTTCTCAGAAAGTTAAAAAGCATTTAAATAAATAAATTTAAAAAAAAAAGTTGCGCCCGATCCACGCGTGTGCGCGCTTGATTGAATGCCTCTCTTTAATCAGCGGGCCTGACACGGTGCGGGGTGTGTGTGTGTGGGGGGGGGGGGGGGCGCCTGGTTCCACTTGTTGTTCAGGGGTTAATGGAAAAGATTTCTAAAGATTTATTGAGGGGGCGTTTAATGACCTGATCGGTTTCACCGCGTGAAAACAAATGGTGCTGTGCTGTAAAACCTCGCTGAGTTGCGGGGGTGGGGGCCACACTTTGGCAAAATTAATGACCAAAAAGAAGGGAATTACTGTTTATGGTTTGTTTTCCTCGGTGACACACTTTTACTGGCCATAAGCAGGTGGAAGATATTGCTTTCTGTCACAGGAGCGTGACCCGTGGGACGTATTTTACATTTAGATCTTGAAGCGTAACTTTTACGCATTCAAGTGAGTTTAAAGTCCGTAAAGAGTCAAGAAAAAAACACTTCAGACTGACCGATATTTGATGCAGGTCGGTTAAATTTCACAGGTGACATCTGTGGGACTCTTCTGCCCCCCTGCAGCCACCGGCTGTCCCTCTTTGCGTTGCCATTCGATTTATTTTTAATTATTTTTTTTGTAACACAGTCCTGTCCTGTTCTGCATCAGCATCAGTGAAATAACACAGATGGTCGCCAAGCAAAGCAAAAATCAAAATACTGATGGATAAAATACCAAAACACTCATTTTATACCACCAAATATGCAAAAGTGGATTTTATTAGCATTTGACAGGTTGAATAGATCAATTGCACAATTTGAAATAAATCATGTCAAGACTAATTACTGCGTTTAAAATATAAAACAAAACAAAACAGCAGTTTGGATCCCAAATAATCAAATTAGAATGAGAAAATAAGATTTAAGAAAAATATGTGACCTGAAGATTAATCTTGGTTTCATACAATCCAAAGGATTTTACTGTAAAAAACCCTAAAACAAACTAACAAGCAAAATACACTAAATAGGCATGTTCCTGAAACAAATGCAACATATTAAACATCTGCAAAAAATAATGTCTTCAAAAGCAGTAGGCAAAATTAGACCCCTTTTGTTCTGCAGACTTTACTTTGGGTTTCGGATATTTAGTTCCGTTCACATATGGCTTGCTGGATATTACTGAAAAAAGTGAACAGAGACTTGTTTATTCCTAAGGCAACAATATACAAATTACAGAGAGAAAAATGAACTGATCGTAGCTGAAAAGGAGAAAGATGAGCAACAGTATCTCGAAACGAAACTCATCAAATCAAATAATAAGACAAGTTCTTTTGCAGAAACCTGGAGAGATCTGAATCAAATTAAAAGGAAATTAGGCCTGCAACCATCAGCCACAGTTGTCTCATTACAGCAGAGAGATAATCCACAAAAGCCTTAAACCGCGAGGCAGGACAGACGGGACTTCACAGTGTAAAAGTTTAACAACTGTAATAAGTACAAAATAAAAAAAAAAGTATATATTTGAGACCTGTCTAAGGTATCATAAGTTTTTTTTTTAAACTAATGTCACCACACATTAGAAATGTATTCCATTAAGCCTTGAGTGGTTTATAAAACACACCAGCCTTGTGTAAAATACGTTATCATGTTTTTGTCACATAGTCAGATTATGTGCAGCTGAGCAGGGAGCTGACTTTGTCAATTTAAAGTACACAAGAAATGTACTTTGGCTGGAAAAGGGGGGGGGGGGTATAAAAGGGGTAAGAATTGATGTTACATTTCTCTAACATCTAAGGAAATATCATTCAGGCTTAGAATTACACTGAAATCTGGGATTTCCTGACATGTGTAAGGGGATATATTGAGGCTTTATGAGTGTTGTGAGCTGACTTCTGGATCCTGTGGAAATGAGATATCTCTCAAACCCATTGTGATGGTTGGCTTTAAGTAATTTTAAATATGCTCAGCATCCTGGATTTCCTATATTCAGCACAGGTTGTGTTTGTTTTATTTGTTTCATCGCATTCGATCAACCAGAGGCATCAATTTCAAGGATATCAAAGTGAAGGAAAAAAAAAAGTATACCGGTAAATTTATAATAAACACAGGCTTTAGAGATGTTATGAAGAAGAAGAAAAAAACAGCTCAGAGAAGTATTGGCTAAAAATCAAATGAATGTGTGTCTGAGGCATTGGATTTAAATTTAGCTCAAAGTTGAGAGATAAAAAAATAAGATAAGTCTTATTATAAGTCAGGAATATACAGGAATCAAAACCTCAAAAACTGCATGTGCAGAGTTTAAGAAAGTAATGAAATTACAACCTTTTGTTGGACGAAACTATGTTTACCAGTAAAGAGTGTGCATTCATTCTAAATAAAAAGGTTTGTGATGAGTAAAAGCTAAAAAACGAAAAAAACGAAAAGAGGGGTACAGATTGGGTCCAAATAATAATGAACCTCAGCAGAAGATGCCGTACAGCATGAGCTGATTTCGGGTAAGCAGCTCAGGCTTTAGGACCGGTTGGGGAGGTGGTGGTGGTGGTGGTGGGGGGGGGGGGGGGACTGAGCAGTGCAGACTGGAGGGCAGGCGGGGCATTAACTCAGTTCAGGCTGATGTCAGGACAATTAGAGGTGCACCACGGTGCATTGTGCACCGTGGCTGTCAGCCTTAATCTCCTCTGCTGTGGTCCATACCCACAGCTAGGCCACAGCCCACGGGAAGCGCTAACACTCAGACCCATATTGCTTTGACAGTTGCGCTCATCTAGAAGTAATGCAAAACGTTATTGTGATGTATACACGGTGACCCTGTACTCTTGTGTCTTTCAACAACAAGGCTATGTGTGTGTGTGGAGCCAGGAAAGGCTGGAAGGGAGAAATGATACAGAGAGGATGGAGGGAGGTTAAAGAGGGAAGAGAAGAAGAAAAAAAAACCCCAGCAGAATGCAGTGTTAACCTCCCATTTTTTTGCGGTGCAGAAAGGCCGCGCTGCTATTCGGTCGTTTATAAATCTTGGTGTTTGCTTTTGAGGGAGCTGCTCCGCGTGGTGACGATGTTGGAGGTCTCCTCCGCCTCCTCGTCCTCCTTCAGATCCAAGACCTCGCTAAAGAACCTGAAGATGGAGTTGAAACTCTTCCAGGAGGTCAGCTCGTGCCTCTCGGTACCTACATGTAAAAGATACACAGTCACACAAGAACACAATGACATGCGAGGGGAGGGGGGTCACAAAATATTTGGTTACTGTCTATCTGCAGGCGGAGGAGGCGTTGGATGAATGCTCTGATATTGTTAAGCTCTGCATCCAGAGTTCCTTCTTAGGTAGAAATAAATGACCACCATGAGGCTGTCAACTCCCACAATGCACTGCTTTGCTCCATACAAGCTTAAAGTCTCGAGCATGAGAGCCACGCCAGCCTGTGACCTATTAGTCCAACGGGATAGTTTGAATATGTTATCCAAGAGGATACCTGATAACGGCGCTGCATGTCCTTCTTTCCATCTCAGAATCAGAGTCATGCACAATGGGCACACTAAGCAAAACCAGTGGAGCGGTAGTCATTCATTCTAAAGGGGCTGATTGAGGATAAGCAAGACAGAAGCTGCAGAGAGTAGCGAGCATATCAAGTGGTCTGGTGGTGGTGGTGGGTGGGGGGGCAGCAGTGCTGGGTTTCCCTCTGACCTTCTTCGGGTTAGCCGGTTCCCAAGTTGGGGGTCACACCGGGGCTTGAAATCTGGTCCAGTCGCCTCGGGTTCCTGTCCTCCTCAGAGGTTAGGGTATCGCTGGCCACCTCTCTGGGTAGATGGCCAACATGTTTCCCAGCAGCCGGCCCGGTCCTGCTCACTAGACGCCTCAGCGACTGACGACGGCCGCGGCTACGCCAGCGCCGCTAACCATTCAGTGCGCTGGTAGATAATAGCATGTTTAGCTAACAACACAACCGCAACTGGCCTTGAGGAACCACGCTGATGCGCCCCCCTCGTCTCCCGGAGGGAATAAAGGTTTGCTGATGCGTTATTAGAAGTGTCAGGATCTAAAATAATAAAAACGCTCGTAGCGTTCGCAGGGATGAATTCTTCAAGTAATGAGTTTTTCTTTTATGAATCCTTATTTGCCCATTTAAGCCTGTTTTATGTTGTTCTCGGGACGTGGTTTTGTTTTTTAAGATAAGAAAATTAAAAACGACTCCCTGCAATTTTCTCAGGAGGATTAAAGTAAAAAGATATGCTTAGCATCTGAAATCAGTGAAGGTAATATGAAAACAAGTCCCGGCAGGGAACTGGTTGGAAACCACGGCCCTGGTGGACGAGTTGCATCCGTAGTACATTAAAAATACCTCTCCTCCTTTCTCTTTCCTTCCTGACTTCCTCCCCTTTCTGCTCTATAAAAAGATAGACTGGAAGGCCGCGGGGATACAATTAGGAAGCACCTTAAAGGTGCTCTCAGCGCAGATAGGCCTCTGATGACCACTGCACTGACCCCATGTTTATTAGATTGAACCCTGCCTGGACGCATTAATGGAGATGGTGCATGCACGCTCATGCTTGTGTGTGTGTGTGTGTGTGTGTGTGTGTGTGTGTGAGCGTTGCACCGGGGGTAAGTACATGGTATTTGACTGAGGGTGGATTTTAGGTTCTGTTGCTGGTGGTGTGTGTGTGTGTGTGTGTGTGTAATTTGTGTGTAGGAGTATGTCAGGAGGTTTTGGATCACTCTGAGATAAGGGACTTTGCTGCATCCCATACAGCCAGCAGACAGCCGTTAGTGCCTTAGGGTTAAATTTACTGGCACGAGCAATCATGGGAGTCAATAACCCAGCCGTCTCGGCGACTCTGCTACCTATGTGGGACGCAACACAATGTCCATTCTTGGAAAAACAAAGACACAGCCCACACACACCTGTAATCCATCATTTATACCCCGTTTGAAGAACCGTGCACTTTTTTCCACCTTCTACAGTTTCGCCGTCTCGTCCTCGTACCCACGGATTCTCTCCTGCTCTAGTGTTTTCACTTCTGTTTTGTCCTCTTTATTTTATGTTTTTTCTTTTTTCTCCTCCTGCAGGAGCGATCAATGCCTCGGCGCTCTCTCATTCACCCTGAACTGGCGGTGAACTCCTCCGGAACGCCGCCAGCCTCTCCACCCTATCCCATCGCAGTTCGGGGTCACCAGGGGGGCGTCTCTGTGCCAATATGTAGATGAGCCCGTGTCCCTCCAATGACTCTGTTGTGAAGCTCCTCCCTTCTATATGGTGGAGAGAACCTACCCCCCCCCCCCACCTGGAAAACACTCACACACACATAAACCCACGCTCACACCGGCTTTAAATAGACCTTTAACAGCTCATGTCCACTCTTCCTTTAATAGCTAAAGTGTGTTGAACCTAATGGAAGTTGTCAAACCTGAGATGTGACCGCTGATTTAGAGGGGGACCCCTCCACACCCCCCCCCACACCTCCATGACTAGCCTCTAAAGATGGAACGAGAGTGAGAGAGGGGGAGAATTACCTCACCTATTCCACAAATCAAAGTAATCGATGGGGCGTCATCTGGGTGTATCTCGTGTGGGACGTGATCCCATAAACAGCCCCCGCCGACAACGACTTACTCCTCAACTCCGGCCCCTGACTTGACAAAAGTTTTTGGACCAATAAACACATTTTTTTTCTCTCTTTCTCACCATTGATTTCACATCTTGCTTAAAGGCATTATGAAATGAAAAGCTCTTAATTAAGTGAATCTTTTGGTGCAAATTGATAAAAAACTTCACTGACTTCTTTGCATGAATGTAAATCAATTGCACGCACTAATTTTAACAAGATCATTGTTAATTGCATTACTTTAATAAAGTTTATTTTGAATGCAGCAATCACATTCCTGTTAGCTCCACCATGCTGTGCATTGTCTTGGGGGGTGTGTGTGTGGGGAAATATAAAAGTCTTTCCTTCCATGATGAGTTTTCATTAACATCGGTCAACGGTGAGCTCAAAAGAGATGGAAATTTGAGGTGAGACACACACACACACACACATGCACACACACACACACAATGATGCTTCACTGTGATGCAAGAAAGGCCCGATATAAAAACAAGGCCAGAGGTGAACGCTCCCGTTCGGCGCTCTCTGCTCAGGTCACAATGAAGTCGGAGTCCGGTGGCCAACCGGCGGCCCGTGTTTGTTCATTCCGTGTGTGTGTGTGTGTGTGTGTGTTTGTCAGACGCCGGGGAGAACGCCTCATTAAGTGACAGGCAGAGGAGAGTATTTGATCCTAGATATTTAGCCTCCTCCACTCTGTCACAGCCACTGGAGCCCTCTCAAGGTAATTGACTGACTGTTTGATCTTCCTCCGATTCAACACGGCTACAAGACGCCGACACACACACACACACTCACACACACACACACACACACACACACACACACACACACTCACACAAACGTCACTACTCATCGAAGCAAATTCACTCAGATTCGACGGAAATAGAAATACATAACGTTTTTTTTTTTTTTTGTGAGTCATACAAGACATTTTAAAGCAGATTTAAAGCAAAATCCATGTTCACGAGTATTTATTATTTGTCGAGGTTGTCCAACAGCACGTTCTGTGTGTTATAACTGGTCACCACAAAAGGCAGTTCTACAACGTGTTGTATTCCTATCACCCAACACAATGACACAGATGTCACGAGCATTGAGAGAGCATTCAAGTGGCGCGCCGGCTGCAGGAATGTCAAGACTCAAATGTTCGTTTCACTGCCATAAACCGTCTCTCGAGCATTGGCAGGACATCTGACCATCCCCGCTGTCGCAGATGACGTGTAACCATGCCAACCATGGCCCTCAACAGCCGCACTCTTCACCTGCATGGCTGGGAAACATCGACCCTCCAGGCAGATGAAGCATCTGTATGCTTGCTATGACGAACCCGTTTGCAGCTGGTCGTCATGACGTTTTTTTCGGCTTGGCGAAAGCTCGCTTTCTGTAGCGTCGGACGTGTTAGAGAGGTGGGTGATGGAATGAAGCAGGTGATGATGGAACGCCCCATGGTTTCAATGAGGTTGTGCTAATGTGAAACTACTTTGCATGTCTACGTTTTTTCTATTTTTGTGGTAGAGGTAAGTTTTAAGACTTTAAAAAAAAAAAAAGGTTGAGCAGCGAAACGTTCCAATGAATATAATTTTTTGCACTCGCCATAACAAGAACCTGAAGCCCATTTGCTGCCGACACATCCTAAGCAGCACAACAATGGACAGTTTCATATCACAGCGGTCTGTAGATGATTCCAGGATGCTGAGAAGAACTCAAGTTTGAGATGGGATTCCTGCACGGATCCAGCAGCCTCACATCACCATTGGAGATGAAGGGATCAACATTCCACAGACCATAATCGACTTGATCCACTATAAATGTAAAGGAGGAAGGACACCCCCACCAGATACCGACTCATCTTCCTCCTCTGTGACCAAAAGGATCAGATCCGTAATCCTAGTCGTGAGTCCGATCATGTTCTCGTCCAGCTGCGTGTTTTATAGCAGCATTTTATCGTGAACTAATCCGGGGGGACACCTGTGCGACCATCATGTTGACACACCACAACTGGACAAGATTAAATGCTCACGTAAAGCTGTTATAACAAATCACAAATCTTACAATATGACATAAATTATAGTTTTACTTAAATTTTTGAAAATGGAATCAAAAACAAGATAATAAAGTGTAAATTTGCGTAGATTGCATTCACTACCACATGCAGCGCTTCATCACTATAAACCCCGATAAACAAACAAAACAATGTAAAATCCACTCACACACACACAAACACACACACACACACACACACACACACACACACACACACACACACACACACACACACACACACACACACACACACACACACACACACGCACAGAGTTGTTATCATTGGTGTGCAGTGAGGTAAGGGAACAGGGGAGGAGAGTTTTGAGCTGTTAAAAAGGAAACAAGGAATCTCCTCCATAGCTATGGGCCATGCTTTCTTCCCCCCACACCAAACGCCGCATGCTGTTACAAATGGTAATCGGCTCTGATTGTCACAAATTTCAAAACAAACGCTAGGTGACTGAAAAGCCAAAGTGACGCCCCGAGTGATACTCCGACAGAAAGCTTGAATCAAAGCACGCCGACTATAATTAGGTTCCATCTGGGCTACATTATTTAAAGCCGCAGCAGTTAATTGCTTGTGTACAAATGGCCTATTTTATTTGAATCAAACTTTTTTTTGTGATTCCTAATTACACTGATGTGAAGGGGGCCATATCTCTTCACTTTATTTATAATATAAATACATATTCAAATTATTAAGAGGACTTTGAGGCGAGGGAAATGTAAAATGATGATACTTTGCCTTGAATGGATCTGATTTATTTAATTACGAGTGTTTAATCAAGTATCCTTGGCTAAATATTTAATGAACTTCAATTACAAAAAAAAAAAATGGCAGTTTAACATTGATATAATCACAAAGTGGAAATAACAAAAAAATAAAATAAATTACTAGCAGGTTTGATGTGAATACTGGACGCAAAAGCAAACATTTTCTCATTTCCTCTTGTCAAAGTTTTCATCAAAATCTAACACAAACTGCGTTTTCTTATCGATTTCCTATCGGAGGTAACCTGAGCTTTTGTTTTATCTTGATATGAGATGGAGCCGTTGCGTTGCGTTGCGGACCCTGGTTGGCTGTAACCTTAGCCGGTGTGCTGTTTGTGGAAACTATCTGTTGCGTGGATCAGCAGTGAGCAATCGCTATCTGTATCCTGGTTGTCAGAGGATCGGATTTCCGTCCCTGACGCTCTCTGATATTAGATGATCTTCAGTGTGTGTGTGCGCTTGTGTGTGTGTAGAGTTTGAGAGAGTGTGTGTGCACAATGTAATGTGTGTATGTTATCCTTGTGAGATGTGGAGGCAGTTATGTGTGTTTTCATCTCACTTTTCCGACATGCGTAAAGGTCAAGAAGTCATTTTGTCTCACGTGGCTTGTCTGTCAAAAGAAGGGGCAGAATATGTTGCCGCGGGAGACGAGGTCAGACGGAGACCAGGCAGGTGACAGTTGGTCAGCCGCGCCGCCGTGGCAACTCGGGTCCTTAGCGACTAAACGTGAAGATGTTGTGCTCAGTCAGAAACTAATTAAATCTAAATTTACACCCCCTCCTTACTGCCGCCGCTCAATTTCCACAAAGGGTGAAGACGTCCGCGTCAACCTAACAGGTATAATCAGAATTCTGTTTACGCCACGCTACGCTGTGTCCATTTTTAATAAAATAAATAGGGTACAACGGGATACGCATGCATTGTAAAAAAAAAAAAAAAAGACAAAAAAACTACTTAAAAAAGAGCTCATTTCATCACACTAGCAATACCACTGCTGCTTCTTGAAGGCAATTCATTTTTAATGCTCATCAGTAAGCCCCCACCACCACCACTACCACCTCTCCATCTCCCTCGCACTGCTTTTAATTACTTTGCTTATTATTGCGTGTTGTTGTTTGACAAAAACAAGGCAGAACTCATTACAAATCCAGAGATGAGGAACCTGAATCACTAGCTACAGGGGCCGCTGAGGGGACTCGGTATTTATTCAGAATAGCACACAAACGGGGGTGGGGGGGTGGGGTAGATAAGGAGGAACAAAATCGAGTGAAAGCCTAGAGAGGGGAGAATATCGCATTAACTTGTTTAAATCATCACCCGACGTAAGCTACTTTACGTTCCATACAATAACTCCAGGAAGAGGGAAACTTGTGACAACAAGGACTCCACATAAAAGAAAGTGCAGCTCTGTTCTCCTACTTTCTTCTACTTTCTCCTTCAGTTCCCTCCCTTCATCTCCCTTCCCCGCTCTCTCCTCCCTTACCCAGACACCGAGACTGCACTGAGTGCTTTTTTATTTTAACGTGAATGAGTGGCCTTGGCCGTCATAAAAGACCCTTGCTTTTATAGACTTGGAGCGGAGTATTTACAAGATAACCCTGGTCCAAGGACGGCACAAGCTATTTGATACCGGTGTCAGACTCTCCCCTCTCCTCTCAGTAAAAATCAAAAGCCCAAACATGCCCTCGCCTCCAACAGCACCTCTCAATGTCAGGTTTTTAAAAAAATTTTTTTTTTTACTGTGCTCTACTGAAAGGGGATGAGACACTTAAGCATCCGTGTGTGGCATTTCACAAAATGTTGGATGTTTTCTCATTTACGTCTGAGATTAGATGAACAGTTCCATTAACTATAAATATTTAGATACACACTCAAATTAATTCAAGATAGCTCAAGCAAATGAAAATATGTTGTTAATAATTGGTCCAAGTGTTTTCAAGGCAAAACAAAGTAGACAGAAATATAACAAGCTTTATGATGTGCAATAAAAGAGTTTAATTTATAGATTAAAATACTGAAAAACAGACAACAGAACAAGAAGGTAAAGAATTATACTTGTATATATAAAAGAGTGTGTTTTCATTTCATTAAATCGTTTGAATGTACAGTAATCCCTTATTTATTCGTGCTTCAAGATGCACGGATTCAATACATCGCAGATTTTTAGTAGGTGGTCACGTGATACCGTACGCGCATGCTATTGGCTGACAGCATCTGTGTGTGCACTGTGTTCCGAGACTCGCAGAACTCAGCACACTGCCGTGTATAAAAGAAACACTTTAATACAAAAGTGCTTTAAACAAGCTATTACACTGTTGGAAAAGGTAATACAGATATAACATGGTTTAATATAAGTATGGGAAGGGTACATAAATGTTTAAATTACTGTAAAAAAAGAAATAATTTGTCGCCATATTTGGAATTTTGTTTTTCACAGGTGGTCCTGGAATGCATTAATCGCAAGTAATGCCCCCCCAGGTAACCATCCACCCTTCACCACTCTACAAAGACAGTTTACTCTTTGGACTTCTTTACTTCTTTTCTTCGTCTGTAAACACCAACCATATATATCTCACTGTAATGTAAATCGTAAATAGTTTATTTTTTATTTTTTTCAATTCCTTATTCCTTATTGCTTCTCTTCCACCTTTTGATGCACCGACACCGCGTCAAGTTCCTCGTGTGGTAAACTTTATTGCACCTGGTAATAAACTTTTTTCTCATTCTGATTCTGATTCTAACGAGAGATTACTGTATCATTATAAATGGCTGAGAAGACAATTTCAAGAAAACAATTGGGACAGAACTGATAAAAAAGTAAATAAAAAAGTTTGAAATCATCCGTGTCACCATGTCTGTTTTAAAGAAGCACCCCCGCATGCGTGTACCTGTTGATTCAGCGCACGCCTGGCAGGGGGACTTCTAGAAACGACCAGACCCAGTGACTGAGTGGTCACACACATGTGCATGGAGGGGCCTTGTTGGGAGCGCCACCCAGACATTAGCACTGTAAACAGCGCAGGCCTCCTTCCCCTGTCCAGGCCTTTTGTTCCATCTGCACCACCATTGGTTAGGACTTAAATGGCAAACACTCAGGGGCTGCTAGCTCGCCTGACACGGTTTTGTTTTTGGCCTATTGAGGAGCAATGGAGAGCTTCTGTTTCTATGCGCCGGCACAATGTGTCTCAAAAGCAGCATGGCTGAAAAGAGAGGCCCCCACAAAGACTGTCCATTAGTGGAAAAATCCTGCATGCATGAGCGTACGTGCACCAGCACACGCATGGTGATGCCTGGGCAGGGGGTCAGGAAAGACAACCTTGACAAAGATAATGGTGGACACGGAGCATGTGCGCATGCGAGAGCGCCCCCCGTGCACACGCTAACTCGCGCAAGGCTACGGTCTTTACAGCCAATCCAACGGGCTCTCGCCGGGCCACCTCGCTGTACGACGCTCATTCCTCACTCATATAAATACACAAACTCTGCTCCACTTCAACACAATGAGGTCTGGAACGCACACTCACACACGTCTACAATATCAGACACACATCACTCAGTCACAAAGGAGGCGGTGGAGGAGAAGACTGCTAAAAGAGGCCCCCCCTTGCACCTGTAAGAACGACAGGCTGTATTCAAAAGCAATGGTCACAGAATGGACGCCTTGGAGTGTGAGAACCCCCCCCCACCCAACCCCCCTCTCCACAGAAGGCCATGGTGACACACCTTGCATACAGCCCTGCCTCACTAACCAGGTTGTCTAATCTCTATTAAGGTCTAGCGCTTGGCCATTAACACCTCTTTGTGAAGATTTTTTTCCTTTTTCTCGGGGCGTTTTGTTTCCACTCAGGTCTGCCGGCTGTATTTGTGCGTTTGTGTGCACAATTACCACAAAAAAATACAGATTTCTGCAAAAACTCTGCAGGTCAAGAAGATCCCACGCTTTGTAACATACAGAGAGGTAAAAATAGCGTGTGAGATGCCAGGATGAAGAGAATAAAGGATAGAGGGTAGCATATATGAAGAGCTGTGTGTGTGTGTGTGGGGGGGGGGCACCGTCAGATGAGGGAGGAGCGGGCCGAAGGCGGAGATAGCAGTGAGTGGGTGTTGAGGGCGGAGCGGGTCTGAAATAGATCACTTAAGGGAACAAAGTGTAATTAATGGGTCGCCACAGATAAGGGGGCTCTGGCCCTATCTGGGAATGTGCTAATGGAGACGACACACACTCAACACGATCAGTGGACAGCCCTTCTTTGTGTATGTGTGTGTGTGTGTGTGTGAGTGAGTGTGTGTGTGCAACACACACTATGGATGCTAAGGTGACAGGCTAACACGGTTTCCTCCATGACGAAGATCTGCCATTCCTGCAATCAGGAAGAACACAGGCAGAAACACACACACACACACACACACACACACACACACACACACACACACACACACACACACACACACACACACACACACACACACACACACACACACACACACACACACACACACACACACACACACACACACACACACACTCATAACACAGACACGGATCTCTGCCGGTCCGCCTCCAGACGTAGACGTCCCGCTCACATCAAATAATGAGCGATGTTATTACACTTGGCCGGCCAGCGCGTCTTCAGTGGCGGGGAGGTGGTTGTTTACGGAGAGATGGAGGAGGAGGAAGCCGTCTGGTCAAGAGCAGGTCAGACCTGAAGTGTTCTAAGAGAAGCAAACTGACACAAACCTCTCCTCTGACTTCCTGCCTGCGTCAGGGGAACCTTACTGGAGCCAAAGGGGGCCCGGGTGTGTGTGTCAGACACGTGTGTGTGTGTGTGTGTGTGTGTGTGTGTGTGTGTGTGTGAGTGTGTGTGTGTGTGTATGTGAACACGTGTATGTGTTAAACCTCTGGGGTCAGTAGAGGGTTGGCAAGAGCACACATGTGGTGGGTCAGCGAGATGGTTTGTGATGGACAAGGCAAGACCAGGAGGATTTCCCCCGTTTGTCCAAGAGAGAGCAGAGTGGCCACAACACACACACACACACACACACACACACACACACACACACACACACACACACACACACACACACACACACACACACACACGCACACGCCTGTCTCCGGATTGTATTTCTTGTGTGCATGTGCGTCTCTCATGGTCACACAACCTGGGGCGATCCACTTCGCTGTGGTTTAGTCAGACAACCCAAGGCCACATTGACACAATGCATGACTTAATAAAACAGGGACCACTGGCTCGGTGCCATCGATACAAGGTGTGCGAATAATCAAAAAACCAAACACATATCTTACATCGTTATGGAAATGTTCTACTTAATAAAATTACAGTCACCATGACAAGTCAATAAATATCACACCGAGTAGATGTGACAGTCTTTAAACACAAGGGCGTGACCTCGGCAATGGCGAACCTTGCACTGATTTGTTATGTGTGTTGACAGCGGCCTGAAAAAGTGTGTTTTGTTTGCCTGTGAGTGTGTGACTAACCACCGGGAGGTTAAACGGAGAGGGGCGAGACTCGATGTGTCAGGACAAGGGGAGAACAGCTTTAAAGACTCAACATCAAGGAGTCTGTAACACACACACACGCGCACTGAGACACACAAACAAACCGACGGACAGTCCATTGCTCCTAGCATATCTCTACTTTGTCCTTGGACTGTCTGAATACCACTGGAGGTGAGCACGATTTGAGACAGCAAGTGGGAACAAGAGAAAGGGAGATGGAGAGAGAGCGAGCGAAAGAAAGAGGGAGAGAGTTGAGGGGGGAAGAAAGCTGAACATGATAGAGGGAAGGAGAGGGAGAGAAAAGAGGCGCCCCTCAATGACATCTACAGAGATAACTCACTCTCCAGAGCTTCTTTTCTCTTGCTATCACTTTCCCAGGCAGCGTTCGCGCCACATAAGGCTTCAAACGCGTATGCGTGAGTGTGTGTCTATTAACATGGTGTGTGTGTGTGTGTGTGTGTGTGTGTGTTGATGGAGTGACAGTGGTGTTTGTGGCAAATCCAGTGTGCATGAAGAGAAAAAATGTCAAAAGAACTGAGATGATCTGAAAATGCCATCATGCACAATTATGTGCATGCGGAATAGAGCGCTTTGCTATATGGTGGCCAGAAAAAAGCCCCGTGTGGTCAGATTCCACGATGGCTGTCAGTGGTTTGTGTGCAAAAACTATAATTAAATCAAAGAGAGATGCGTGAAAACGGGTTTGCACATCACGCTGGTGTTTAATTGTATAGATAACGAAGGAAGTCGATAATACAAAACAAGCTCACGCTGTATATATTCATGGAAGATTAATTTTGTTGCGAGTCTGCACTCAGATGGCTGCTTAAGAAACGATGTACAGAACAAAACACAAACAACAGCTGGCTCGCCTGATTGACTGAAAGTTAACTTTGGGAAAAACAAAGTACTGGGCCAGCGGTGGGTCACGGCGATGTTGAAAACACCCAGACGAAACAGCGTGAAAGCGCCAAAACGGTCCTCGATGCTGCCACCGTTGTTGGAAACAGTCCCCTTTGTAGGCACAGACAACTGTGGGGAAGAGTTAACCTTTTGGAAGGCAGCTTCAAGTCCCAGCTGTATGCATTTTTCATAGAAACGCGTGAGTCAGAGAGAATAATTATCTCCTCTCGCTCCACGAAGGAGGCAAAGGGGTTGCATCCCCCTGTCTGGTTTCCGTAAATGAGCAAAGTCCTGAGATGGAGTCTCGGTGATGAGGAGACAGAAAACCAGGCTGTACGGATTCATAAATAGAGGAAGAAATAGAACTTTGTGAGCATAATAGCTAGACCGATGATGAGCAGCGGCGATGGAAACCGCTTGAGAAAGTTTGCTGAGGAACCTGATAAACACACCTGTTAAGCTACCTTCAGCAATCACCGTGAGATATCTCGGCTTTTGTGTTAATTTCAAACACATCACTGCAATTGTGGTGTGAAGCTGTTGTCACAGGGGATTGGATGGCAAAAAAAAAAAAAAAGTTTAATGACGCAGGTAGCTAGTGCTATAAAGTCCACTATTACATGTAGTCCTTATATGAAGCATTTCTAGAGATCCTCAACTCCTGAATTTTGAAACAACTGCATGGAACAAAACTCTTTGCAGACCTTGAATAAGACAGACACATGATAATACCATCAGAAGAACATCAGGACTGAATACCATCTGCACAGAAGTCCTCCTAGGATAAAAGCTAAGGAATAACTGAAGGGTTTAATGGTGAGTTTTCAAAGCTGGCGCCGTGAAGGCCGTCGTAACTTTTGGAAAGCTTGGTCAACTCTGGATCAAGCTGATGAGAGTCAACTACTCTGCTTCAAACCTTCAGAACCGGTCGTTCTCCTGAATGTAGGATATTCAGGTTGTTCTCCTGAATATCCTACACCTTAAGACACGGCCCAAACCAGTGGCGCTGACTCTTTGTCTGTCTCTCGGTTGCATGGTGTTTGTCCCGGAAGAACTTTCCAAACCACAGACGAACAAACGTGGACAAACACACACACACACACACACAGACAAACAAGTGGAACAGTGTCTGCCACCAGGACAAGGCCACCGATCTCTGTTCCAGAGAGGCTTTCGATCGCCTCTTGAGGGGTCACAATCGACACACACACACACACACACACACACACACACACACACACACACACACACACACACACACACACACACACACACACACACACACACACACTTTATCTGACAGGAACAGCTAACACCAGAATACACACACAGTCCTGCCCTGACCTTGCAGCACTTCAAGACTGATCAAAAATAGTATCTGGGATCAAATGTAGGGTGCCGACGTGCCGGGAGTATTTCATTTTTTTGCACGTATGTGTTTTTTTGTATGTTTGTGTAGCTGTGGGGGAGGGTCATGGGGGGGCCCTCACCGTCTCAATCCGCCACTATTGACTGCTGAGCAGAGAGATTGTGTCAAGCGGTCAACAGTAAATTGAATAAACTGATCAATAACCTCGCACTTGTCAGGAGGGACGAAGGCACCTTTAAAAACATAGAGTGGCCCAACTTGAACTGTGTGGGAGGGGGGCCATTTATCAAATCACGTAGAGCTCCACCAGCTCGCCCCAGGTTTGTCCTCCATCCATGACATGTGGAACGCTACCTCTCAATAACACTGTAGGGCTTAAAGAGGTGGGGGCAGGAGGGTTCAACAACAGGAAGTCATGAGGAAATAAAAAAAAAATATTTAAAAGAGATAACAGACATATTATGAGCAGCGGCTTATCTCTAGCCATCAGAGGAAGAGTGTGATTAATTATGACAAAGTGAGGATGAAGCAGGTGATGAGAAAAAGTGGAAGTTGAAAAAAAAAATTGGGGGACAGAAAGAGACGGCAAGAAACTGCATAAGGAGACAAAAAATCCTCTGTCATAACGGAAACAAGCAGTCGTTTCCCAACGACCTGTTTACAAGGTAAAATTTACACCTATCAATTCAAACACTGCTTTATCTGCACTCAAGTGCTAAGTGATATGATTCCACTTTTTATAGCAGAATCCACTATAATATAGTGGATTCCACTACATACACACACTCCAATCCATTGCCGCCCCGGTTCCTCTGGAACCCATGTGATTCTGCACGCCTCATGCACCGACTTTCTACTGTACAACCCCCCCCCACCACCACCGAGGGATAAAGTAGTATGTTAAGCCCCTCCGTAAGCAAACTGTAGCCTCAGACACATGTGTACCTATATTCATTCATACACACACACCCACCCTCACCACCAGACATGCACACCCATTAGGTAGTTTAACCTTCCCCTTGTATTTATTGCTGTGTTGGCGATGTCCCATTACACAGCGGCAAACTCTGACCTCTCGGCCTTTCTGATGACCCCTCAGATCTCGCTGAGTTGTACTAATATTCCACTTAGGCTGTTCTGGGTTAGAAACATCGTTCAACCCGCCAAAGGGCCAAGAAGGGCACTGGGAACAACCCTAGAAGGTCAAAGCGCTGCCTAATGGTGGATCAAGCGATCACTCAAGACTAGGGAAACCAACCCGACCATTCCCGGTTGGACGTCTTTCCCTCCGTCTCGTCTGTACATCCTGACAGCAGATCTTCAGCTGTAATGTCTAGGATTACATCCCACACCAAAAGGCTTAACGGGTTGGTTCATGTGGGAAGAGGATTTTGATGACATCACAATTTTACAGTAAATACCAATACAATAAAAATGTCTTAAGTCATATATGTGATGAATTAAATATCACATGTGAGCATCCTGACAGAATAAAACTCTGGACTCTATTCTCATTACACCGTTACATAATGAATCAATTTATCTGACTTCCCCTACGCCTCTCTTCTTCTTTTCTAAACCCTTCTCCAGAACTTTTCCACCATTTCATCTTTGCATCACACCGGTCTCTCTTCCTCCACCTCCCTCTTTTTTACTTATTCTTTGCCATCTCTTCTTCCTCAGCTATATGCCTACACAGTGTTTGTGTGAGCAGAAAAATTTCCACTTCGTCTCTGGGGGAAACTGTGTTTTTCTCCGCACTTCTCTTGTATGTTTTCCGTGCTGCCAAAGCTTCCTCTTCCTGCATGAAGAGGGGGGGGTTCACTCAATCGGCGGCTGTCCCATAAGGGACGCCACAGTGTGATGTTACAATCTCCCCATCCAGAGGGATGCTGTCTCTACTTCCCTCTTTCTCTCTCTCTGGCTGCTCTTTTCTCCCTTTCTCTGTGAGAGAATCATGCCCTTATTTTTCTTTCATCTCTGACTTTTCTCTTACCCTGTTCTCCGTCATTGACTTTCTTCATCTGTTCATCTGGCTTTTACCCCGGGTAACACTTTTCAACTTCCATGCTCTGCTTTCCTCACTATCCTTATTCCAACTGACGTGCACACACATTTAAAAAAAAAACAAACTAAAAGTCATAACCAATTGAATTTGACTAAACGTTTGGATGCAATACACCTTTTAGATTCCCTGAAAATTCGTTGGAGGTTTCTTCAATTAGGACACTCTAAGAAACCAAAGCCCTTCTTGAACATAGCCACAGGGAGATGGCTGACGACCGCCCAGACACCAGTCCAGGGGACCCCCCCCAACATATGGTTCAGAGCTGTCCTGATCTAGTGTCCCTCCCCAACTTTGAACCGGGCAATATGGCCATACAAAGAAGCAGGAAAAGAAGGATAACCTTTAAAACACTAAAGTCAGAAGATGATGTGTGTACGTGGAAAAAAGGAGGGTACTCATTCGGGAAAGATCTGTTGAATTCACTGAGCTTTATTTAAATGACAGGGAGAAACAAAGTTGGTCTAAAACTCGATTCCCTCTGGTTCACCAAACTGACTGTTTTGCTAAATCCAAAAACATCAACACAAAATGAGACAAATCCTTATTAGTACGATGATACCAGATTTTCACTGTGTGATTATCATTGCTGTCCAAAAAGATTTCATTCTAGTGATATTATATATGTGATGCCTGGTGGTGAATTAATTAATTCATTTCATTCATTTTTAACTTTTGTTCATTGTGTGTTTTCTTGTTTTTTCAAAAATTATTTACGCACAAAAGAAGTATTGAGCGATTAGCGTCAATTGCACAAAAAGAACAATTACACTGAACAAACAGAGGAAAAGCAATCACATGGAATAATAAACAACAAATCCACAAGGCCAACCATCTGCGCTGTATTATTTCTATGATATTATCATACTGTATGTGTGCTATTGATGTAATGTCATTATTTAATTTTAAAGTATTGCATTCATCATCATTCCATGCTATGGAATTCTGCAGTGCATCACATTTAATTTCATACGAAATATCTGTGGTGCATGTAAGCCTGAAATCTTAAATTCATTGATAAGCACATGTTTACTGGATGACGTTGCATGCTTTAGATTTTTTTTTTTTTGTTGAGCTGTAAATAGACCAAAACAAACAAAAACGAGCTTTGCATGAAAAACAGTTTCCACCAATCCATTACCCTGTTTTTATTTATAACAGTGCTAGGGGGAAATAGCAGTCTCCTTATAATCTCCATTAAAATTTGTTGTTTCCAAAGCCCCTTATTAGCCGTATCTCCCTGTAAGCAAGCATCTCATCACTTAAAAATTGTGGAATTGGTAACTCTACAGCGAAAGCTGCAGATGGGAACGCAACTTGGCTATAGCGTTCACATAAAGATGCCAGTACATACATACATACACAGTGAAATACTGTAGGTAGCACATAGACATGAGGACTGGGATTTTAATGGTTGAAGAAGGGCTTCAGTTTGTTCGGATACAGAGTCATGCCTTGGCTCGAAAAGATGAGATGCTGTGTGGGTGAGATTCCCTTGACCTGCCATCTATGGACAGGGTCTTCGGTTAATTAAGTTTCTAGTACATCTAACAGCATGGCAATTATGTTTGGAGTTCTCTTTGGAGATTAACATAGAGGCCTCTAAATCCACCTCACAATTTCATTTCATTCAACAAGATTTCTTTTCTCTTTTCTAAAGGTTCATATCGCCAATGCGATATGGGGGTGGAGGACAGTACATGTGCATATGCTTCTAAGTGTGTTTCTGTTGGGTTTTTTTGTGTGTATCTGGTTAGTCTCTTCATGTGTGTATCTGGTTACTGTGCTGGAGTGATAGATAAAGATGTGGAGGGAGCTCTTTTCAATGTACATTCTGCCATGTCTATGTGGGAGAAAGGTGTTGAACTAAAATACTGGATTCAGGAGTTGGAGGGAATTCACCTCTCTAAATATTGCTCTTGGCTGAGGATGACAAAGAATGATTGCAAGGTGAAGAGCGAGTCGACTGTCTGTCAACACAAAAGCAGACTCAGGTGTGTGATGTTAATGTAATCCTCGGTGTAACTGATGAGTGCAGAGGGCACAAAGTATTTGAACATTTGCTAGGCATGCTATCGCTTTGCTTATGCAGGAAAATACGCACTGATACATACATGCATGGATATTCATTTTCATGCATTCATGTTTGTTGAAGTGGAGCTCCGGGGCCACAGCTAAGGACTCCATATCAAAAAGGTGCTGACATGGTAGCAAAGTTAAACGCATTTAATTGGCACTTGAACCCGCTCGCTGATAATAAGGGCATTGATAATGTCTCTTAGAGCCACATAAACAAAGAAACAACAGAGACCAAAGAGTCAGAGGGTGACGGTAAATCTCAGAAAGCTAAGTTAGCATCAATTCTATAGAATGGACTAGATGTTTGACCACCTAACTACTTACAAGCTGGTGGTCACAGCTTTGGTAAGACAGTCTAAGTCGGTGTGTCTTCACAGGGCAGTACATTGAGCAGCTTTGCACTTTATGCTGCTATGAGCAATTATCAAAGCCGGTCACACTCACGCATGGGAAGTCAAGGTTCCCAGGTTTCGTGCTTGGTCGTTTGGCTTAGGGCAGTGTGTGTGTGTGTGTGTGTGTGTGTGTGTGTGTGTGTGTGTGTGTGCGCGTGTGTTTAAAGGGATCAGTGCATTGTTTGATCATTGCCGCGTATCGTTGAGTCCAGCCATTAAAGGGCATTTCATTTGTGCGCCTAATGAACAATGACGAGAGTCGGCTGGAGACAGAGACGGAAAGACGAAGACGCAGACGGATAAAAAACAAGCAGAGAGACGCCAAAGTGGCAGAGACAGGGTGGAACAGAGATTTATTGAGGGAGTTTGAAACAGAGCCATGACAAGAGACAAGTACAATGCAACAGCTGAATAGTGACTATCAACCCAGGCTGGGCAGTTCAGATAGCTCAAGCGGGAGTGGAGGGGGACAAGGGAGGGTAGTGGACTTGTGGGTCCTGTCCTGCCCTCGACCTGCAAATGCTGGCACACCCTGTCCTGCTGCCGGCTAAATAAAGAGCCCCAGGGTGGGCTGGGCTGGGCGGCAGGAGAAACAGACACAAAGTCGGCATAACCCGGCTAATCTCATTAGGGAGGCAGTCCTGCCAAGCTGCCGGGGGTCAACCAGAGTGCCACGTCATTCAATGCACCCTTGGCACTCCCTGTGACATCCAGGCAGGTTTGGTTTGAGACTTATGACCAGTGGAGGTGAAGGGCAAGGAGAGGTGTAGTCTGTTGGTGGAGCTGGGTAGCGGTCAGTAACGATAAGAGGAGAGATTAAACCAAATGGTTGAGTTTGTCGATGGTCGAGTCTGTGTGTGGAAAAGAGGTTGTGAAAGGGAGGAAAAAACAAAAAAAAATTATTAAAGAAAAATGAGAATGAAATGAAACAGATAACAAAAAAAAGCAAAGGAGAAGGGGACAGGGTGAGGAGGAGCGAGATAAAGAGAGAAGGAGGGAAGGAGAGGTGGAGAAAGAACCAGTGAGGACGGATAAGCAGCTTCCTCCTCTGCAGCTTGGTTTAATGTATTTACAGCGGATTGCATCAGGGTGCTAAAGTTAAAAGGGCCATTGCCATCCAACAGGGTCATCTGTAGTATGATGTGTCTCTCACAAAAGGTGATGTGTGTCACTGAGATCACTCACACACACACACACACACAAAGACACACAAAGATACAGTTCTTTCCCCTGGGCTAGACTGAACGCAGTCGGGAGCTGATACGATGGCCCTTTAAGCTCCAGCTCCTTGTGCAGGGTTGACATTCAGCAACGTGGGCAAAGGTAGCAGTTTAGAACCATGAAAACACCTCGGGCCTGTCAACACCGTAACGGCACGATGCTCCCAAACCGGGTCAGCCATGTCATCTGGCATTACCTGCTCAGCATCACCAGTATTACCAGCACAGCTCACTGTGGACAGAAAACTATCGCCGTAGGTGAAAGGAGGTGAAACCAAGCAGTGGGCATGATAGAAAGCAGGGAACTTGTTGGTCTGAAGTCTGCTTTAGTCACCCTTGATGACTAAAACAGACTTGCAGCATTTTGGCTGGGACTGCTATCATTAGCCGCTAACCAGTGCCAGTTACCATACTTAGTGGTTTTTAAAAATGAAGTGGGAAAATGGGGGAAAAAAACCAACCCAACCATCGTTTCAGAGAACATTTTGTTTGCCCAACTCTGTATAATCGAAGACACCCGGCTGAATGATGGGATAGGTGACTTCCGTGATAACTGCTTGACTGTCAGTGTGACTCTCTGGCTAGCAAGCTGACTGCCTGGATGGCTGGCTAGATTCC
This sequence comes from Antennarius striatus, assembly GCF_040054535.1. Taxonomy (NCBI): domain Eukaryota; kingdom Metazoa; phylum Chordata; class Actinopteri; order Lophiiformes; family Antennariidae; genus Antennarius; species Antennarius striatus. Next base: position 24,754,361 of record NC_090778.1, read on the forward strand.
CAGCCGGGTGGCCTGGTTGGTGTGCTGGCTGCTGTCTGGATAATAGCAGAGTTTATGTTATTGTTAAGCTCTACTCGACACACTGAGTGTGTTTAGACGTGCCCTGTAAACTGTGCATAAGAGCATCCACTGGATATTGAGGCCCTCATCCAAAACCCTCCTAAAATAGGCAGAGATGGAGTCGGGGTAAAGGGGGGAGGCAGAAAGCTACAGAGGGAAGGGAACCAAAGGGAAAGGTTGAGAGTTTGCAGCTGAGTTCAGGCGGCCTATGCACCACTGTGGGCCCCCGGCCAAGGTTGAGATTGGGATAAGCGCCTGACAGTTCCACTGTGAAATGGGATCAGAGGAAGGACAGAGGGAGGGATGGAAGGATGGAGGAAAGGCTTTGGGGTGTAACTGTATGAATAGGCTACAGTTGGCATTGAGATTTGAAATTGTTTAACAAGCTGGCGTCAGAATATGCTGCCGAAAGTGGAGCTGACTGAATTGCGGTTGAACACGGGAACATGCTTAGAAGAATTTCTTTTCACTTTTAGGAGTTTTTGCTAATACTGCTAATTGCAGGATTCGATTAGATTCCAAAAGTAGCACAAAACCAATGGCAGAGGAAATCATCTTTGTTCATCAAATTATATGATATGACTCTCATATTGCTTTGAAAAGTTGATAAATAAAATAGATGGAGTTGTGAGAGTAGAAGTGAGCCTCCAAAAGTAAAAGTTTCAATGCAGTATGCTGAAGTGCCCAAGGGGCTATTTCACAGCAGGTGCCAGGGTTTCCAAATTAAAAGCTGATCAAGCTAACCTTACAGTTACCTCAGTGTAAATGCCGTACAGTCGAGACTGGGAGCGCTCTTATCCTCTCAGCAGGAGAGAAAAAAGTCGAGGGTGTATGTGTGTGTGGAGTTAAGAAAGGATCTTTAGGAAAGCGAGGCTCTCCTGAATAATTTTGGAGGGGGGTGAACAGTGCAGAGTTCAGATCTGTGTTGGAACATGATTTGCAGTAAAAGTGCATGCACTCCTTCAGGAAAAATATTAACAAGAATTGGGGGGGGGTGCATCGCCGAGTAAGGGAGGGAGTTAACCACTAATTATCTACATAGAAACTGCAGCTATATGCGATATGCATGGTCAGCAAAGACAGTAACAATGAATGAAAAGTTCACGTGTGTGAAGGTTTGGTTTGTATGTGTCCTTGAGGCTGTGTTAGTGCCACACATATAAAGATGTGTGTGTCTGTGTACACATGCATGTAGATGTGTTGTATTTGTAATCTTTGTACACCTCAGCGAGGATGGCTACTCGCACTCCGGAATGTCTGATGAAGATATCAGAGTTTGCAGAGCCAGGGCAGAATCAGAATGTTGAAGAAGACCGGGGGTTTAAAGCCAGAACTATGAAGCACAGCATCGTCTACCTGGGGAATTCTCTACCTCTATATCACACTCACGTCTCGCTTCCTTGCCTCTGTGCTCCCTAACTCACATCCTTTCACCGTGACTCTACGGAAACCCCAAAAGAACTTTTGGTTGCACAGCCTTCCCACAAAAATGAAGCCCTTTCTCTCTCTCTTTACCACCCGTAGCCGACGAGCAGAAGAGACGGCAACCCTGTGCACGAAAGTAATCAATTTTTAATTTCTCACCACTTTTTCATGTTGTGTCAGAGAAAGTTGTCAGGAAACGGGGAGCTCGAGGAGGCTATGGGAAGGAGATGGGAGGGGATGAGAGGAAGGATGAGGAACAGTGAATAAGAGACAGTGAATGTTATTTCTCAAATACAGGAATGCATCCTTTGTCGTAAATACCCAATAAACTTAATTCTAGTCACATATCAGTGAAATGGCTTCATGTATCTTTTAACACATCATTTCCTAACTCAATTTTTTAAAGCAGGTGGTTGTTTTTTGTTCATGCCACAAACTAGACTAGGTTTTCCGTAGTGACACGGGCAGTGAAAACAAGCAGAAAATCTAACCGTTCCATATAGAGGAAAATTTCTACTGCTGCTAATATGACTTAAAACCTTGTTCCACAGCTGAGTGGGCTAGCACCTGCTGCGAGCGGCAGCTAGCCTATTACAGCACAGAACAGCGCTGTCACTAATTTTCTGATTCAATTAGCATGCCTCAGAGCTTTCCAGTCTAATTGCAAACTACTTCACAGTTACCTCTCTGATTAATCGCTGCCCATCTGCAAGCATTGCGTGCAGAACTTGGTGGAACAAATTTGTGTATTCTCAAGCATCAGCTGCATTGCCCCGAGTTGTTGAACAGGCCTCCATAGAAAGTGTGAATGGCTCTGATGCCTGACTTGTTTCTAGATTGTGCATTTTGAAGACTCAAAGTTCACATCCTGATGTTTCGTAAATGTTGTTCGAAAGTTTGCACAAAAGGCGGCGAAGACAATGACGTTGGTCCTCTTTTTGAAGAGGACACATCAGGTATGAAGTCTATGTGGACAATGTGTGTATTAATGTGTGTTTGTCAGTTCTCAACAAAGGAAGCTGGGACCACAATTCAGGAATTCCTACTTCCTTAGCTGAAAAGGTAAAAGTTATTGAAAGGATGTGCAAACACCACGTGCCATTCTTGAACCATTTTATACTAAATTCTGTAAAATAAAAATGTTATCTCAAGGCTGAGCTACCACACTAGAATAAATGTACAGCATTGAACAAAATAACCCAAGTTCTACTATTCATGGCAGCTTTGAACCTTTTGAACACGCATGCATGGACAATGTTTAACAATCTTCACAACCAAATGCCGCAAATTACAAGTCTGCCTCAATGGGCTTTGTGATCTCTACTGCATGAAGCACCACCAGGAGAGAGTCATCACAAAAAAATATTTTAACAATTACATAAAACATTGGGGAAGGCATGGAATAAATGTTTTTGCATACTGAATAGATTTAGGATGACACACAATCTAAATATATATGAAATTAATGAAGAGTGGAAGATGCAGTAAAACAGGGGAAAAGACAAAGGCAGCTAGGAACACAACCTAGACCTCACGTGCTTGCGGGACTCTGAGTGTTAGTGAAGAGCGTGGAGTAGACATGCTCTGGAAAAGGTGTTCGCCCTTCAGACTCACCTTAAAAATCATGTTGTCAAGAGGAAAAAGAATGATATTAAATGCAGAACTATTTATCTTGGTTAAAACGTGTACAGTTTGTAATGTATACACAGGTTTACAAAGATGGTATACACAGATTGCAAGATATTCACCACACAAAATAAAGAAGAAATTTAAAAAAAAAGTATAAATATAATGATGTCATTTTACGATAAAAGAAAAAAAGAAGAGAAAGAAGGGCCCCAGTGAGTACACTGTAGAATGTTGTAGTCATGGAAACCAGAATTTTACTGGAAATCCAATCAAAATTCTGGGCTTTAAAACCTACCAAAAAAAAAAGAAGAAATCAATATTTCACGATTTTGAGATTAAAGATTCAAACTTTAAAATTACAGTCTGTAAAACCCCCACATTTTTTAATCTTAATTTTATTAAATTCTGGTCTTGGTCTTACACTTGACTTTACCCACAGGACAGTGTGGTCTGCGCATGTAGGTCTCAATCTTCTTGGAGACCCACCGGGAAAGTCATCACCTTTGCAACCAAACCAGATTAATAGGTCTGTGTCACCAGGGTCGTTGGCTGGTGTTTACTTGTGTTGACCTCTGAAATGCTGAAATGCAGCACAGGATATAGCAGAAACAAAGTAACGCCTCGTGGCAGGGGACATGGGGGTAGGTGGCGGACAAGTTCTAGATTGAAGAGTGGAGACACCACTATTAAAAAGAAGGGAGCGAGGTCAGGGAGGAGAAAGGAGAAGGGTAGAGAGAACAGGAGGAAAGGGCAATAATCGGTTCCTAAGAAAGCGAGTACATCAATATCAGAGAGCAAGTAGAGGTGAGCGGGAAGCTTTGACAGTGAGAGGGAACAGGAAGACGGTTGAAGAAGTGGAGCTTGGGTCAAAGGTAGGGCTGAGGTTTCTCTCATATCAGTCAGTCACCCAGAGACTACCAGCTATCACAGCCAGGGCACGTTGCTCTCAATCCCACACAATCCTCTTCTCTGTTCTCCAAACCCAACCCTATTGACAAATCTAAAACCAAGGTCACAGCGGTGTTTACACAGCCTTTAGTCCAAATTACATCATCCGAACTCCAGCCGATTGGATGCATCACACTGTCACCGACAGTAAACGACCTGGCAGGCTGCCGGCCACTTAAGGCAAGAAAGAAAAGTATTGGAATTCATGTTAAATAAAAAAGTCAGACATATAATTTAAAAATCCCCTAAAAGAAATGGCACAAGAGCTTGGCATTTAAAAACTTAATTGGGTGTTCAATTTGTGGCCACCCTAACACACAAACACAACATAATTGTCTTACTGTGTGAGGCAATGTTTCCCTTTATGAGTCTACCCCAGAAACAACAAGGAATCATAACGCACATTGTTGCTTGCCCCCTCAGTAATAATGCATAACCCACTGGCTGCGCAGGAATATAATACCAATATGTCAGGTCTCTGATTTGGCCACAATTTGCATGGTTATAATAGCTTATCGACTGGCTCAAGGTTGAGCAGGGCCAGGCGGCTTCACTATAATGACTGGCCATGTGCCTCAGACAGTTTATTTCAAGCTTCTGTGGCTCAGTCACCCAGCTCCCTATCTCGTCAATACCCAATCTTGATCCCACTATCTGCATCCTGACAAAGTCTGCACAAACACGTCTGCCCCCATTTTGCCAACAACTTCACCTCCTCCTCTTCCATCCCTTCCAACACATTTTTTTTTCCATTATTCCCGTATCATACAAGTATTTCCCATGAAGATCAATACAGGTGCAATTCATTAGGTCCTCCAAAATTTGCTTGTCTGCAAGTGTCTGCCTGAATAACAGCTATTGACTCTTCCTGGTTTTTGGCCTGATGCCCACTTTCTTCATAGTCTATGCAGCAATGCAACACACTCCAGAGACAAACTCATGACCTTGCTTTCAAAATCCACAAACAATAATTATTTTTTAAAGTATTTTAAGATTATATAGGGAAAAGCGCAAAATTAGAAAATGCCTCTTTGTCCAGAAAAAGAAAGTATGTTAATTAATTGAGTGTCTGAATGAAAACACCTATTTTTGTTAACAAATATGTTAAAAAATATGACATGTGGGACAGATACAGTGAGTTTTTATTTTATTTTGAGCTGTAAATAGTTAAAGTTGCAATTGTATATATAACAAACAGATGAATTTTAAATGGAATTGTTAGCTGCTGTAACTTAGTCAAGAGACGAATGACAAATGAATTACATTTACAAGACACACTTGTCTTTTTCACAAGTTTTCACATTTGCATGAAAACATAACATGTGATAGCTTGAATTATAATTTATGAACTATAAAATATAGAATTACAAAATATAAATTTATGAAATATTTTACTTTTAAAGAGGATCACGACAAAGTTAATGAGAAATAAGAGGAAGTGGACAGATAAAATACAAGGGGAGGGCTGGACAGGAGACTTGGATATGAGCCAAAGAAAGATGGACGGTAGTAAAGATGTGAGGAAGTGGACAGAATAAGTGCTGTCAGGCAAAGGTCTGTTTTCATTGAGTCCTCCATAAGTTTGTCCCTGGAAGTCATTTCCTTCCCAACAAAACACAACACTTTACAGTATTACTGCTTGACATTTCCTGGGTCCATGTCAAGGGCATCACCTTGAGAGAACGTCTTCCAAGTACAGGGGAAGAGGTCATTCAATAAGAGACGCCTGCCTTCCTGGCTCGGACGCTTTGTGATCTGTGATTGGATTTCTGAAACAGAACACATAACCTAATTGTTTGCACACCATCAACCAAATATTTCCCCCAAAAAAGGTTGGGGCACAGTGAAACACAACAAGATTGCATTATAACCTTTTTTCCATTTATAAACTTTAATTCTTGCCTTTGTCTACAAATTGCCTTCAACCAGGGCCGCTTGTTGCCACTCACAAGAGGACAAAAATATATATAATTTTGTAGTAATTATTATTGTAGTCAGATATTTGTTGGAAAAAGAATTGTTAATAATTCACACCTAATTTTTTTTTTAACGTCAGAATAAATTGTATAGTTTTTAACTTTTTTGTGGTTTATACAAAATATGAACGACAGACTGCTTCATATTTAAAACAACAACAACAAATAACTGAAGTTCTAAACACATTGCGCTAGTTGTCTGATCACAACCCCTATCACACTGCTTTGACAAATCAATTCGGAAACATCTATGTTTTGGCTGTTATGAAGCCATTTCTGAGATACAAAGGAGTGGGGGGGTTAAAAGTAGAAGAAAGGGACAATCAAAAGGGGAAGTGGAAACAGAGCAGCGTCGGTCCTCGGTTGAGAGGTCAAAGTGAAGGCAGAGCGGCCATGCCCACTGTGGGCACTCAGCTGGAACTAAATGTGGACGCTGAGACGCCAACCACTGGAGTGCTGCCAAGGATCGCTCACCCAGCAGCACTTTTGCTCTCTTTCTTTGCCCGCGACTCAACAATGAGTGGCCTCCCGCCCGAAAAACCTCATTCCACCTGCCCCTAACTCCCCCATTCTCCTTCCCCCTACTCTATTTCACTGTCATGCAACATAACATGTTCATCACGGCAAACACAGCACTAATGATCACTACTAAAGGATGGGTAAATGAAACGGTTGAACTTCAAATAACTGATAGTTGTTACTGAAATTTTAAGTGTATATTTCAATAGCCCCACTGGGATACTGCACGGCTTTTTGCCCCATGTGTCTGTGCAAGACCACCCTCTCTGCGATGTGTGAGAGATACAATGGTGCCAGTGAGCTTGTCCAAACAGCTGTGAGTGATCTGGGTGTCATCCCATCTCCACACACAGGCACACATACATACCCACACATGTCCTCCACACACATACAAACACACACACACACCATCTGTGAACACCAACACATGACAGCAAATAGGATTACAGTATGAAGGAAGACGAGGAGGATGATCCAAACACCATAATATCATTTCCAAGAAGGGATGGGGATAGGGCAGGGCATTGGGCAGGCTGGAGCGAGGGTTTTACGGAGGGAGGTGGGGCAAGGGCTTAGCTGGTCAGAGGTCAGACCTACAGTGCAGCGATCTAATGGCCGTCTGGATTGTGCTGCAAGGCTTAACTCATGTTTTCCAAAAACAAGACACAGAAACTAGGCCAGGATTCAAGAGATGAAAACCACCACAAATACCACAACAGATAAATGAAATGCACCGAAGTTCAAGTAGTTCAAACCCTTTTATGCAGTAGAACCTTTATTTTAACTCCTCGGAGACTAAAGAGGAAATTATTCCATAAGTAAAACAAGTAGAAATCCATGATTAGTATTCAGGAGTTTTTCCTTCTGATTTACTGTATTAACATTTCTTATGCTATGTTGATTAAAAAACATGACAAGATTTTATTTTATGATAAAGTAACATCTGTCTCCAAAGGTTTAGTGGTAATTTTAGTTGGTGAACTTTTAGCCCCTGATGTGTGAAGGTTACAGAAGAACATCTGACATAAACATCATAACATCATCAACGTAACAAGTATTAAGTGTCAGCTGTGATAAATCCTTGGGTTTAATCCTTGGTGTCCTCTGACATTTAAAAGAAACATCTTCACTTTATTATCATATGGTTTTAACAACAGTATTGATTGTTGAGTGGCTGGAAAACTCAATCCTGCTGTCAAGCATCAGTGTTGAAAAGCAAAGAATGGCTTTAAGCTATGCAACAACATTTTCATTGTATGTTAAAAGCCTCATCGTTCATGCGTTTACATTTCTGGACAGGTCTCGAGTAGGAACCACCGAGACAGTCTAATATGAACATGAACACATCCAGCGTGATCCACAGGAGCCTGCCTGACATGTGACTGGCTGCGACACCTCGAGGTGAAAGGTCAATACAGATTTCAGCAAATCTGAGCAGGCACGGCATGAGCTTATATTCAAGCAGGGGAGGGGGTATTGGCCTCCAACCCGTACTCGCTAAGAACCTTGAAGTTTTTTACACTGACCTAGACTTGACTCCTTCATTTGGGATGTTAGCTATACTAATTACTGCCTGATAGCTGCCTGGTGCCAAAAGTGATTCCCTTTCCCGGATTCTCCTACAACAGCTGGTGCCAACCTCACTTAGTGCTTATGAAGTGTTTTAGACGAAAAAGTGCACACCCCCACCTTTTTTCTGCTCTGGCAATTTACGTCTTCAAATTACCTCTTTTGTTTAGAGTTTGTTATCTGGCCACATGTTGTTCAGAGGGCAGGACTCAGGCCAAAGGGGCACTGAACTATGTAACATCAGAGGGTCAGCTGAAGCTGGCATTTCAAACATCAAACAAAAGGGGATTAAAACGGCACCAAGGATGGATTTGGAATTTGCGCTTGAGGATACTGACGCCAACCATTATCATCTCAAAAGTAGACACAAGGCTAGTTAGTACTTTCTACACAAAGACTAAACAATATGACAATAAAGACATTTGTGGATTTTGTTTACTGACACCAAACAAACCATTGATATCATATATCTGACCTCATGTCTGATTTAAGATGGAATTCCAGGATTCTCCAAAATAAAAATTAAAAAATGGAGTGATGTGTAGTAGAGCAGCGTCCTCATTTCACGTCATGTTTTTCACAAGACACGGTAATACAGTGTAAAAAATACACTGACAATCATTTAACTTCTCTAGGACAAGGTGTTTGACACCGTCCTATGGTTTGCGGCGAAAAAAACCTGAACATCATACAGTTGTCCTAATTTGAAGACGAATTTGGTTACTTTTCTTTGCCAATTGCTGTATGAATTTTGCGGAAGTGAGCACACCGGCACAACCTCCCGAAATGGTCACAGGTAGAATCGTGGTGACTCTCCTTTCAGTCTTTATAAAATTTTATACACAACACCATTTTATACACACAACCTCATGTTGAACAGGCTATATAAAAAGATGACCCTTCTGCAGTTGGGGATTCTTTGGCAGGGCGAAGGTCACTGGAAAAAGGGGCCAGAGCCACAAAGCAATCAGGGTAAGTGATTGGGAAGGGGACTCCCTAAATGTCCTAGTGGTCAATTTATTTCCTCTGTGCCACAAGGCCCCCTGTCCAACCTTGTGGAGCCCTTTGCTACCTGATCTGCATGTCTGCTACTTGGCCTTAGACCCCCTTCTGTGGCCCTCTGGGCCACTCCCACACCTCAATGCAACATTCATATCTGGTAACTTAGAGCAGGCCCGGATCAATGTGAGAAAGCCTGCGATTATCAGTGCGTGGGTGCAAATATGTGGTGGTTGCATCTCACATCATTAGCGTATCACTTACCGTCTACATATGTCGGGCTATCTGGAAGCATGTCCGAGTGAATTTGAATCTGTGCATGCATGCAGTTGGTGTGACAAGTGGCCTGTCCATGTTGATTAGATAGGTGAACCCTGCAGTAGGCGGACATATCGGCGCTCAGAGGTGATAACCAGTCTGCCTGGAGGTCAACCAGATAACAAGGCATTCTTCAGAGGAGGACGTGTAGGTAGTGTCTCTGAAAATATGCACACCTACAGTATGTTTACCCAAATATAAAAGCTAACACAGAGCTATATTGCTCAACATGACCTGTCATGGATGATTAAGATAAAGGGCTTCAGGGGAATTAACAACCCCCAACCCTTAATTCAGTTCTATAGGGGAAGGTTGAACACAAAAATATTTTCTCCATTTACACTCCAGAATTGAAACACATAGAATATTTGTTTTCATATTACAAAAATATCCTCATATAAGATGTCAGTCAAAACTATTTTGGAGACCATCTACGAGAAACTGACAAGAAAATGGAGAAACATAACTGGAAATCAAACCGCTTGAAATCTCTGAAAACTCTCTTGGCTTCACAAGCAGAAACATGCTTCACTGAACTCATGATGCATTTAACGGATTGCTGCTGTTTGGACAGCAGACGTAGAAGTCAAGTCTTCAACTTGCTCGGTTCAGAGCAGCGACTGTCGGAGGATGTTAGCGGATAAACTTGAGAAGCAGGAAAGAAGGGCTGAGGATTAGGAGCTATGTCATCAGTGAGAGATCAGTGCAACCTATCTCATTACTCTGAGGGACAATAAGCACAGCAACTCTCCAAACACTTTATAATTGCTGCTGCATAGGCTACAAACAAGCTGTGTTTATTACCCCTTTCGACTCCTCGGTGCATTCACGGGAGAAAATATCATCCTCTAATTGCTATATTTCTCTAATACTAGTGCGCATTGGTTTCACGGGCGGTTTGTCTCCTGTCCTGTAGATGGCTGGTTAATAAAGTTTTTATCTGTCAAAATGGAGCACATGGGAGGCCTCCAAGGTCACCGCTGCATATTCAAAACCTGGCTGCTCGTGGAATCTACCATCACTTTTGTTTACATGGTTACATGAAAAAGGAGCAACATTATTTTCTCAGTGAAAAAAACCCAACACAATTATAATTTGAAGCTGCTTATGTCAAAAAGGACTTCCAAGGATAATTTTTGTCTTTATTTTCTTAATCATCTCTTTGGCAGTTATATGCATTCCAGTTCTAGTCACTTTTTTCAAGATTATTCTTTTGTTTTATTTTTTGCAAAATCATTATAAAGGCGTATTTAATTAGAAAGCATTGTCGAGAAGAGAAGAGAAGAGAAAGAATTAAACTGCTGCCACAACGCATCAAAAAAAGGTTTATCTAAAAAGAGACGTGGGTTTAAACTAATAGAAGAAACATGCAAACCATTTTTGCACACTTAAACAGTGGAATCACACAAACATGCTGAATATTAAATCCACTGAGTTTTGCAGATGTTTGATCTCAGCATGGGATTTTGGATCCCGTGCTTGGGTGTATATTACAATACGTGTGTGCCCATTAATTAACAGGTAAACCTTATGAGCCGGCATCTTGAACCCCTATCAACAGAAATCTCCATTTCCAAAAAATGTAAAATAACACCAACAGAGCACAGCAGAAGACAAGCAATGTAAGTGCACCTCATTATAGCCAATATACAGCGATGGGATACGTGATCAAATCAAATTCTTAAACCTTTACAAAAATTGTAGGTAAAGAAATTCAGTGATTTGTTTGAGAGCACCAAAAAAAATTGTCTTAATCTTAATTATCAATGAAGAGCCGACAGCATTATCTTCAGGACCGGAAAGTTTCTAGTGAAAGAATTCACACAGACGAAGATTAAATTAAAGATTACACCTACAAGTTGTTGCTTTTTTGTCGTAGTAAAGCTAATTATATCATCATATTCATGTTATTACTCTTGAAGAAAAATGCAGTGGAGTGTTGAATTAGCTGGTTTTTTTTCCATCTTCAAAAAGTGTGAACTTCTCAGGATTGATAGTGACACTCTCATACGATTACTCCATAGATTAACCTCTCCCCATTCTAATCTACTTTATCCCATCAACTAAGTTCACCTAGTAGCAGAAGCTGAGAGGACTACAACATTTATGCCATCAATGCCAAAGCATTGAAGATAGCTATTAAAATAGGACTGTGTGCTTTAAAAGCAATATACGCATCCACTGATGGAAATATAAAAAAAAAAATCCAGCAATATCGTACAGGTGCGAAACAACTACGATGATGGTGTTTCTACTATTTGTCTGGTTTATCCTCTCATCTTCTCACAGACAAGGTCAACAACAATGATGATAACTATCATCAGAGGGATGTTGCTTCGTGGAGAACATCACTGTAACACTTGTTGGGGGCAATTCATGCCTCATTAATGAGGTGATACTGGAGGACTATGGGATGAGGGTGAATATTAAGAGTTATAATACAAGCATTGGTTAGGATTTGCAAAGACCCCTATTGGGGCTTACTGGATTAAAGCCACACCAGGAACCAGTCGAACGCCACTTAAATTTAGTTTATTGTGTTGGAATCTTCTTTTTTTTCTTACTGGCGAACAAGAATGAACTGACCACCATTTCTCATCTTCATCTTCTCTTACGCTTGATCCCGTCGATTCCGCAGCCATCAAATATGGAGTATACATGCTTTTTGCGTTCGTTTTTACTAAGTGGTTTGCCACATGTCGAGGTCGGGGGTAAATGCTGGGCGGATTAGAGCCTATATCGAGTCAATGAGAAGAGGCCATATGGGCAAATGAGATCCATTTCCATGAGGCACTAATCTGGGGATGCCCTCTGAGTGACCAGGGATGTACACTACCCATAGCAGCTCAGAGGCTTGGGAATTTGCAAACAGCCTGTGGCCCGTTCTACTGTACGTTGTACGTTAGCTCCCCCATCTGACCTTGCAGAGGGGAAAGAGCCTGGCCTTCCCCGAAACATGAAATATTATTAAAAACACAACAACAGTAAACAAATACTGTGTGCTTTGCTACTGTACCGGTATATTTGTCTTTACATCAACCCTCCCTGCAGCTCGAATCTTACTGGTTACGTAAGTGTACTTCGGTCACAAATGAGCAGGACTCACATCAGGCTATAAGAATATAATGACATACAGTATAAACAGGATTGTAAACATGAAGTAACTCCTCTAATGTTATTTATATACGTGTACATAGCAGACTGCAGAACAAAAGCTGGTGTTTGCCCCATGGCGGGTAAAAGCAAGAACAAAACTCACAAATAAAGCAGTAGAAAGTACCGCAAGAGAAAAAATAAATAGAGGAGATAAAGGAGGAGGGCGGGTATTTATTAGAAATTCTGTGATTGGCTGCGAGGCGGGTAGCAGAAGGACAAATGGACAAATCTGAGGAGCTAATAAGAGTGAATACTGAACAGCCCTCATGGGCAAATCTGGCACTAAGATGATAATGAGATTATAAAACCCCACTATATTGCAGCAAATTGTATAAGTGTTTCATTGAACCTTGTTGAACTTTCATTTATGCATGCCTGGCTCTTTCCCTTTTTGTCTCCACCCCCCCTCCCCACTCCCTTTCTTCTTTTCCCCAGGATGATGGGTAGAGTGTAAGAAAGGAGGAGAGGATAAAATGCCTCCTGGATGGAGTTTACCTAGTGCAGGGGTGAACTGAAGACCACAGACCAGGCTTTCCAGACACGCTTCTCGTTAGAATAATCACAATAGCCTAAACTGTAAAAGCGATAGAGCTCTGCATGAGAGATGGGATTCTAAATCACACTTCACATTTGGAAGAATCTCCCATCCTTCTGCCGGTGTGACCTACACACATATCTACAATAGCTACAAATATCCAGGAGTAAATAAACCTGAAGCCAACAACGTCTACTTTTAAAAATCTGCCAAATTTATTTTTGAGTGAAGATGAAGATGAACGTTTAAAGAAAAGAAGAACACCAGAATATGAGAACAGACTGACAACATGGAACAATTACGGTTGAAAGACATGGACCAAAAGCACAAAGAAGATCTGGTACAAACCTTCAAGGTTGCTTCAGATGTTCAATTATGACGGTTACCGGAATGATGTCTTCTTTTTCATTGCCTGTTCCCGCGGCTGTTTTACCTTAAACTACCGAGATAGCTGTACATTTTGTAATGGAAAAAAAAAAGTTTTCAAAAACCTAAAAAGGGATGCAAGTAGACAATAAATTGTACAGGACTTTCCTGGAAAACTTAATTTGCAGAAAGAAGTTTAACATGTCTCTACTGCAGAAGTGGTCTACCTTAGAATAAAAGAGAATCGAGGAGGGAAGATCCTCTAATAATGAGCCAATCAGCGGAGATGGATGAAAGTTAAATATTAGGAGGACAATGAGTCTGGCATGAATTCTATTCACAGGTGCTTCACCATTTAATGAACTCTCGGTCTCATTGTATTAAAATATGCAGGAATCCAGAATGTCACAAAAACATCCAGTGATACAGTCTGTCAAAACATCCAAAGCCAAATTTGTGATATTTCCAGCTTCTAATATTTGAAAACCGCTCACGCTGTTATTTTAAGACTGTAACGTTTTCAGTGTTTTAGGTAGGACATTTTAGAATTTACTAAGAAATTCCTAAAATTTACTAGGAATTTAGGTATGAAATAACCCGCTGGTTATTGTAAAATTGATCCAGTGTTTTATTTAATAGGGTAAACAATGTGTGATTTGTTTTTACTGGAAATACGGAAGGATTTAGTTCCCAAAATAACATCATGTCATAAAGCTTCTGTTTCCAAAGCTGCCGATTCAAAGTCCCAGAAACATAAAACATAGCCTTCCATCAGAAGTAAAAGATCGAAGTCTGAACTTTAATACTGATTTGTGACACAACGATAGACCAGACATCTGCGGTCTCATCGCGGAGTCAGCGTTTTCCACATTGTGATGATACCAGCTTTCACAAATGTGACCCAGACAATAGTCTGATGCAACCCGAGTGGATCAAGGTCAGAGGTCAGGTCCGGTTCAGCGGAGTTTACTCGTCTATTTCCTGCAGCGCTTACGCAACGTGCGCTGGCGAGGCTAAGAAAACACTCAAAACACATATGTGAAAACAAGTGCAAACACATACACACGTTCATGCGATCTTCCATTGAGGCGGCAGACTTCCACCTTACCAAGCTGAGAAAACAAGTGGTTAGAGAGGAAGGGGGGGGGGGGGTTAATTTAAGTTTCCTCTGAAATAGTTAAGTCGTACACATGTCAATCAGACAGAGTGTGTGTGTCTTTTGTGGTTAAGGGGTGAGGACAGCGAGAGGTGTTTAACGGTCAGCTGTGAGCGTTTTGGGTGGCGAAGGTTACTGTCAAATTGAACCTACTAACCCAATCCACATTTGCAATAAGAGCATCAAAGTGTGTGTGTGTGTGTGTGTGTGTGTGTGTGTGTGTGTGTGTGTGTGTGTGTGTGTGTGTGTGTGTGTGTGTGTGTGTGTGTGTGTGTGCATGTGTGTGCGCGTGTCACCCCATCTGCTTTTATTCTCAGGCACTCATTGTGTCTTTGTCGTCTCCTGGTAAATTAATAACACCGAGCCTCAAACGTATGAGCCTTAGTCATGAGGAGGAAAGGCAGAATGACCTCTCATGTCACTGCACAGGAATTATTTCTCATTTCTGTAACAATATTGCATCACTTTACCGAGCCCCCCTCCACCCCCACCCCCCATTTTTATCCAAGACTAAAAAAAAGAAAAGCAAAATCTTCACTTTTAATCACGGAAAACAGCAAAGCAAGATAGTTGGGCATGGCGAAGAATCCCATACAGCAGTGTAGTTATGTAGTGAAAGAAAATGAAAGTGAGTCTCTTCCTGCAGTCCATTAGAGTTAATTACAGCCTTGTGTTGGGATGCTTGTAACAGAGGAGGGTTGGTAATTAAAGTACAGGTAAGACATTAACTTCCTTTTGTTAGCCATTAATCAGTGTTTACCTACAGAGAGCTCTCCCTTTGTAATTAATAATCAGCTCGGACAATGAGTAATCACCCAAGAGGAAGTTGTGTGTACGTGGGTCGTGCGCTCATGTTTGCGTGTTATTAGCACACACCTTTGAAACGGCATTTTTACTGATCAAACAACCCATCATCCATCTCACTAGACAAAAAAAGCCAATAAACTAAGCGGCAAAAAAGAAAAAAGAAAAAAAAGAAACAAAACAGAAAAGCTGTTCCAAGGACTATTCATAGTCACCTCTTCATTCTCTCACATGTAGAGTTTATCCTTCTCTTGGCATCCAAACACAAGTGTAGTCTGGAATAATTACATATTGGGAAGGCCTCACACACCTCTTTCATCAAGGGCCCCCACTCCCCAACTTCTCCAGCAGCATTGTAAGCTACTTTAACGTGCACACACACACACACACACACACACACACACACACACACACACACACACACACACACACACACACACACACACACACACACACACACACACACACACACACACACACACACACACACACACACACACACACACACACACACACACAAACAGTATTTCCAGCTTGTTTTTTTTGTGTGCATATTGCGGTGTGCGTTCGGCGTGCTCCTAACTGATAAAATGATGCCGGTGTGCCAAGCCGCCACCAAATGCCAGAGTGGTGGCCTTCCTAGTGGAACAAATCCCTTTTGCATGATGGGTAAAAGAGAAAAAAAAACCCCCAAGAAAGACAAAAAAAGACAAACAAACAGGAAACACACACTTGCATTATCCTCCCTCCCTGTTTGGATCCCTGCAGCCCCATCAGAGCGCCATGCTGGTACATCGGCGTTGCTCCACAGATGATTAGGAACAACAGACGAGCTCCACCTCCACTCCCCTACCTCCTTCTGCCAAGAGTCTACCAGCATGGGAAACACAATCATCACATCATCGCTGCGCCACACACACGGAGAAGGAGCACAGGTGGAGGAGGGGAAAGGTAGATGCACAAAGGAAGTTGGGAAGCAGAGGGTTGGCAATGAGTGATCGGATTCAACCTGTTCCTCCATCGTGTGTGTGCGTGTGTGTGTGTCCGTAAATGTGTGTGCTTGACAGCGAGTATCGACCGGCCTGTCCTGTGTTGCCGACACGCTCTACCGTCAACCCTGATTACCCCCACCAGCACATTTGCACACATACTCTTACCATAGCAACCTAACAACAGCAGCCATGGCAGCAGAGGAGGTGACTGCTGGGAGCTAGAATGCCTGTTGATTGAAGCGCCGAGCCAGGATGCCCTGACAGCCTTCCCTCAACCTTCTCTCAACCTCCTCACCTCTGTTCCTCCGCTGTGACTCCCACCACAATGGCAGCTGCCTGTGAACCTGCCAGGCTGCCAAGGACACAAAAACCGACTGAAACAACCTTTGACATCAGAAGCTGCCACCAAAAGGCCAGACACAAGCAGCGCTGGCAGCTCCGTTAACAGGCCAGAGACTCCGATCTATTCAGCGCGGTTAAAGTAGCGCGAGTCAATAGAGCACGAGTCAATAGTGCATACATACAGATGGACACTGTGTCAGAGAGGTCTGTGTTAGGACAATGTCAGGCATCCCAACGGTTTCAAAAAGCAGAGCTTGATATCTCGGCTCAGGGGTTGTGCTCTTTTGACCGGCAACGAGTCACTGAGAAGAGATATGAAACATCAAGGCCAGAAAAATGACATTTGGACATGAAACACAGTCAGTATGGGTTTTGTATGGAAGGCTTGATGACATTTCAAGGAGCTGATTCACTGGTAGATGTTAAGGCCACCCACCCACACATCTCAGTGTGGAACATGGTGTTTTAGTGGCCTGGATGAGATAGCAGGTGTTAGAGATGCATTCACTGACATGTGGAGCATGTGTAAAATGACCTATATTCCATTCGCCGTGATGTCAGCGTGGGGCTTTGAAGGGAATGAAATTGCAAAGCAGGACATAGCGAGTGACGGAGGAAATGAATGATGAGACAAGGATGTGGAAAGAGGTGTGGGTGTATATGTGTGTGTGTGTGTTTGTGTGTGTGTGTGTTTGTGTGCATGTGTGGGACATTTGCTTAAGCAGGCACATAAAATACAAAGATGGATGTTTCATACTTGCGAGAGATGTTTTATTTCCTGTTTCAGGCTTGGACTATCTTTTTTTTTTTTGTTTCTCGGCAAGTGTGTGCGGTCGCGCTAGTGCGCCTGCATGTGTGTCACTCTTCAAACAACACTGCAATCATGATCTCTTATCAACGGTCATGTCGAGGATTACAGCTTTCATCCCTAATCCTACATTAAGGACACATTCTCATGATGGCCGTGACATCATCAAGGCCAGTCGACTGCAGCGAGGGCACAGGGACAGGAAGCCAAACACCACAGGAGAGGATTAATGAGTATGGGAGACATAGAAGATGAAAAAAAAAAAAAAGACAAAAATAGAAATGCAAATGGAACGGCACATTTTCTGTTATGCGTCTCAGGCAAACTCTGCGTGCGTGTTTCTGCGTGCCTGTTTGTGTTCCAAGATAATCTGCCACTGCTTCAGTTTCTCTGACAATGATGCCTCTCAATCAGCCCTGCTAAAACCTCCAATCTACGCAACATCAACAAGCAACAAACACACACACACACACACACACACACACACACACACACACACACACACACACACACACACACACACACACACACACACACACACACACACACACACACAAAATATACTTTAAAAAAACATTCAGTGTCCAAAGCCTCCTGAGAACCTAAGACTAGTTTCATATTCATTATAAAGTATACAATATAATATGTCATGTGTGGCTCTAAAGCGCCTGTAGGAATCAGTGTGACTGTGATTGGCTGTTTCTTTCTGGTGAATAAGGGTCCAGCCACCCTCAGAGGATGGTTGGATTGACGGATGGTGTTTGGGGAGTGACTTTACACATGCTTATTTAACTACTTAAAGCCTTCTGTTGAGTTACGTTCTTACTGTGTGCGTTAAATACCTGCAGAAACTCGGGGGCAGTCGGGCAGCATGGGATCCAGTTGCGTGTCCACGGGCTCTGAACTCGATACCCAGTTACAACAGTGCTGTAGGGAGGGGGGGAGAGAATGACTGGTGAAAATTCTGAGGATGGATTTTGACATAAGAATATAGAATCTTAGACTCCACTGGTGAAGAAATTTAGAGAGGAGTTATTTAAAATGTCTGTTATTTGTGATTTTTTTGTGTAAAGCCATCTCCACAGTGTATGAGAGATGAGCACATGATTTGTAAAAAATGTACATTCCTTCATTAAAGAACTATAAACAACATATTCATCTGAAACAAGCCCCGCTCAGGGAATGAGCAAAAATTCTATTTGTAACCATAGAAACAACACAAACACACACAAACACAAAAAAGGTTCCTTTCCAGAAGAGCACCATGTTCAGATTTGGTTGCCGAATTTATAAAAAAGTCTTGATGAAAAATACCAAACAGTATTTGAGATCTGCTCCACAAACTAAACCATCCGCCAGAATGAGCCAAACTGTAACCATGGAAACAGAAAAAAAAAAATTGAAAGGACAAATATCCTTAAAATAGCAAAAGGCACCATTTCAGAAAAAAAAAAAAAATCGTTTTTGAGTTACACTCCAGAAACTAAATGACAGACGGAAACCCTCCCCACTTTGTTCTTGGCAAGGAATCATAAAGGAGATGTTACGTAAAAAGAACTCGACGCTTAGCCGTGATGGAAGGTGTGTTTTTTTAAGTTATCAAAATACGGAAAGTTTAATTGAAATCTAAAGATATACGAAAGATGATGAAAGACAGGAAGAAGACAATGGAGACAAAGAAAAAAATGGGGGACAGGTGCAGAGGACAAGGGGGAGAGAGAGAGACAGACAGAAAGAGGTGTGTTCGTGTGGCTGAGCGAGATGGGGGGAGGAGAGAGAGTGAGAGAAAGAAGAACAAGCAATTAAAAGCTCTGTGACATGTTGCTCCGACAGCTTGGTGTTTGTTTATAGCGAGGAGCTGAGGCCTTCTACCCCGGCTCCATCAGTGGGCGCCCTGGGGGAGGGTGTCTGCCCAGCTTGCTGACCCATAACCCCCTGCAAACACCCCTAGTCCTCTCAAACCCCCCTGTGGTTGACAACTCCACTGTCAGAAAGAGCAGAAGAGCTCTTCATCTCTTCTTTTTTTTGCCGTCTTCATCTCCCTGTCCGAGTTGACGTTCCCTCCATCATCGTTAGGCTCGCCGCGCCATTAATTAAACCCACAACCACCGTTCTAAAAACGCTCTCGTCCTGCTTGGGAGTTTTCATTCCCCGGGTCAGAAGATGATGGCGTATCAAAGTGTGTTTTTTTTTTTTTGTTTTTTTTTTTGGCGGATTGGTATGCATGCGGCTTGTGAGGTTCGCACAAAAACAAGGAAGAGAGAGAGAGACAGAGGGGAGGCTGTGGAGGAATGCTCGTAGAAGACGTTCGGCAGATAAGATAAAAGTTCAATAGAAGAGAGAGAAAACGTAAAGAGATTAGAATGTGCAGCTGGCGTCCTTCTGAATCGCCGCTTATCTACCCTTGTTTACTTTCACCCCGGCCCCCTGACAGTCATTACAGTGTTGTGTATGCTTGAGTGTGTGTGCGTGTGTGTGTGTGTGTGTGTGTGTGTGTGTGTGTGTGTGCGGGTGCTCGTGTGTGGGTCAGCGATTGCGCCGTAGGGGGTATCTGGTGAAGATGTGTACCATTGTGATCCCTTCACACTCAAACACACAGGGTTTTTTTTTTTTTTTTTTTTGCCCTCCGTGACCCTGACTCCCAAGACTTTGAAAGAGGAGGGGATGAGTAAGGTGGGGGGCACTCTTTGAAAGGACATGTCAAAATTCAACTCCACTATGATCCACCAAACACACACACACACACATACGTACACACACACCCTGCTCTGAGATGAGTTTGTTTTTCTAAATCATAAAATATCAAGTCAAATGTATTCCACGTCTAATAGAGCCCCTCGCAGCTGTTACTTCCTGCCTACATCGGTCTACACTGTCGCGTCGAGGCGAACGCCGTCCTCCGTCCTCCCACGGTGACATATTTACTTGAAGCTTATAGAGAAATATAAATTCATTGCGAGAGATCATCTTGATGGAACATCTGTCCCAAATAAGCAAATCCTTAGTAAATAATAAGTACGTCGAGGAAATTCAATTGGGAAATGTGTATAGAAATGTTTGTTGTCGAAATAAAGTGTGGCTCGCCTGTAATCCATTCCCATCCAATCGAACAAGTCAACCGCAGCACGGACCAGATCCGGCACTTAAGTAATGCAAAGTCTCTTTATTTAATTTCCTCAGTTGTGTCAATCAAAAGTGCAGAAGAAGAAGAGGAAGGTTTGGAGAAACATCAGCAGTGATGTGGGGTAATGGTGAGGAGGAGGAGGAGGAGGGTTTGGAATTGTGGGAAGATGACAAGTAATCTCGGTAAACAGAGGCATATTGTGTATTTTTAGCTCCTTTGCGTTGCCCTAGATGTGCTCTCCTCTGAGGCCGGGCGTGAGGGCAGAGCAGCGAGGAGGGGCTCAGAAATAGGGGAGGGGGGGGGGCATTGGTGGTGGTGGTGGTTGGGGAGGGTGGGGGGGGTTGCCCCTTGACTGCATCATCAAGTGTCCCGTTACATCTCCTTTAATTCATTCAGTCTCAAGGAAGATGTCAGCTGGGCTGTGGAGCAGAGGGTTGGATGGAGGGGAAAAAAGGGGTGTTATTCAAAGGACCCCCCCCCACCTCCACCCATCTCCACCAATGGAGGCAGGGAGGCCGGGTTTGAATAGACTTATCAAGGCAGCAACACACATGTGCACACAAAGTCTTGGATAAACGCACACACACAGACACACACACCAACGGCACAGTCTCGGTGCTGTGGGAGACCGCAGGCACAACAGCAGTCACATAAAGGCAAGGCCTGCTGGCTGGGATTAGAGGGGGGGCGACGCGACAAAAGGATGGCACATCACATCGGCTGCCTCTGACGCGGAGCGTCATCACTTCAAGCGGCTCGTCCGCCGATCAATGGCGCCGCTGAACTCAAGGCGGAAAGCGAAACAAACATGTAAACAAATCTGACTCTTCCCCCACCTCTGCTGCTCTGCGCATGTGTGTCTCTGTGCATCTTACGATCTGTGTCGGATATTAACACACACACGCATGTAATTTTGGAAGACACGGTGGCTAAAGCTACCTGCTATTGCTAATATTAAGCTGATGGATCGATGTGGGTGTGTCTGGTAAACAGATGTTGTTGTTCACGTCGTGACATCCAGTGAAAACAAGACAAATTCAAGCCTGGTATTCTTTTTTAACCCTAAGTAATTTTTCATCGTGTAATTTAGTCCATGTTAGCCTGACACTGATGCACGCTTGATTTCTAGTAGCGTTTATAAGCGGCATATTGTCATTTGAAGTCATTTTAAGACAATTCATTCTTACTCAATGCTGATCATTAAACCTTTAACATTAAAATAACTGAATGAATGTCAAAAAAGGTAAATACTGCAGTGCTTTTTATCCACACAGCATTCACCTGTGTTTGTTTGAGGCCAATTGAGGCCTGTCCAGCAGCCAATGAGGCATCTCCATTTCTTAACTAGGTGGGCCACTACCTCAGAGATAGGCTTTTTAGCCCTGCATTTGGTTTTTGCGTGTGTGTGTGTGTGTGTGTGTGTGTGTGTGTGTGTGTGTGTGTGTGTGTGTGTGTATGTGTGTGTGTGTGTGTGTGTGTGTGTGTGTGTATGTGTCTGTGCATGCAATCCACCACCTGCTGCCTTTTGCAAGACAAACTGGGAGCCAACCTGCTTCTTTCACATAACCCATCAACACACGTGCACGCACACGCACGCACGCACACACACACACACACGCAAAGATTTGACAAAAGCCTGCAATAAAATGAGACTTTTTGCCAGAATTAATTAAAAACTTTTGTTTTTGTAACAACATGCATTTGAATGCAAATATTAAAGGAGGTGTCGCATCTGCAGCCACATGCAGCCACCTTCATTCGATCTTGAAACAGTATTTGGACCTCTACTTTCTGAAAGCACACCAGACTGAATTCCAGTCTGAGATGGAGTGTACAAAAGTCTCCTAAACCATAACACACCTGACAGCCTGCAACCTAACTTGTCAAAAAGTAGTCCCGAGTATCAATTCTTGCTCGCTCTCTCTGTGTCTCTGTCTCTCTCCCACCTCTTCCAGTTGCTGTATAATCTCTATGGATTAAGATGGTTTATTCATGACCATAGCGTACGCTGTGTGCGTGTGTGTGTGTGTGTGTGTGTGTGTGTGTGTGTGCGCTCTGGGCAGGCCACTAGAGTGTGACAGCAGGCCAGCACAGTGACAGGAGACACCTTGGAGACTGTGACAGGCTGCCAGCTGTACACCATCATTCGCATTTCTCTCTCCCTCACTCACTTCATTTCACCATGCTACTCATCTATTTCCACATACATCTCTTCATCTCCTCTCCTCCATCTGTATTCACCCCATTCATATCCTACCTGTCTTTTTGTTTTTCTCTTCCAAAGCTCTGCCCTGTGCTTTTCTCGGCGCCAGTCAACAGGGTTTAGAAAACGGAATGTTTCACACACTGAATTTCTTTGTCCGTTTCTTTTTCTGTCTCTGTGAATGTACGAGTCTTTTGCCAAGTTCCTCCAGTTTCCCCTTTTTCTCTTACTGTCAATCTGTATTTCGTATACCGGCGGCAACATCAATCGGCGCTCTTCTGGCCCATTTGGTCCATATAACCCGGGCCCGGCAGGGGGTGATCTCTAGATCCCATCTCCCCTCTTTTACTCTCCTCCTCTCATCATCCCATTCTACCATCCAATGACCTTCTGAACCCCAGGGGGAGCGAAATTATCTCTGTCCAAGGGGATCAGATCAGTGCACCGCTGACCTCACATGCACCCACTCAAATGGGCACCCACATTTCTCTGTGATGTACACACACAAACTCGTATGCATGTGTGTGAGGTGCTTGCAATGAAAGTGCTGTTTACGTACAAGATCCAGCTGTGTTTGGGTCATTGATGCCCTTTAAAAGCAGCATTGAATGAATTTAGGCCTGTGTACATGGGTGTTTTGCACTGTAACAAAGTGTGCATCAATTTGCAGGCTGTGTGATAATTCAAAGACAAACATCAGGAAACTGAGCCAATGACAGAAACTTACAGCCAAGAGTAACGGGTTTAGCATTTTGGGTAGGACACAAAGGAAATCTGACCTTTTAGGGAAACCGCTGCACATAAGCAACATTGAAACATTGGTTTCTAGTGTAAATGACTGGGATGGATTAGGATTTGGATTCACCTCAATCCTCATGCTGATCCATGCCCGGAAGCCACTTGTGGTGACACAGTGAATTTTAATATCAGACTTCTTGTTTGGAAAAACATGATGCTATTTTAAGTTTTTATTGCTCACTATTAATCAGATGTGAACATATAAAAACAAAAACAAAACCTTTGTTGTGGAGCGGATACATTTTTGTCACTACATAAATCTGATGGAATTATTTCTAGAAATAATACAATGATTCCTGGGAAAGTATGTAACGCTATCGCTACTCTGGAAGAAGAGTGAACCCAGAAGTGTTTGAGTTAAGATGTACAAGAGAACAGTCTGGAAAGAAAAAGATGATGTACACATTCTCCAAATTTGGTCTTGTGGTATCATTGAGAAGGGCATCGCATAGCGTAGGATAGGAGTGCCACCATTTCCCTCAAAAAGAAACGCTTTAATTAGGGAGGCTCTCCTCTTAATTCAGCCGAAAAAGGCCTGTCGGTTAATGAGAGAGAGAAAGAGAGAGAAAGAGGGAGAGAGAGAGAGAGAGAGAGAGAGAGAGAGAGAGAGAGAGAGAGAGAGAGAGAGAGAGAGAGAATCCTTGCCTGTCCCTTTTCCTCCTGCTGGACAAAGAAGGTTATTTCAGATTTATTGTTCTGGGTAATCATCACAAATAGAAAATCACTTAACATTCCAATTATGCCGTGTCCTGAACATCCCTTAGATGAATCAAAAATAGGAAATGCCAGACAAGGAGAAGGGGGCCAGCGCAACCTTGAATCCCCACCACTCCCACGAACATAAATACATGTTCGCAGACGACTAACACACATCTGAGCACGCAAACACACATACACACGAAAATGGAAGATGACAGAAATAGCAAAAAACAAAAGGCAAGGGATATAAAAGAGGATGTACTACAAATAAAGGTGTGCAGGTGTGTGTGTGTGTGTGTGTGTGTGTGTGTGCGTATGTTATATTTGCATCTCTGGCTCTCGAGCAGCTCTGGTCGTGGATGGTCCTCATCTGTATGTGCATACTGAGTGAGCCCAGGTGCGGCGTATGGTACAGAGGTCACGCCGGAAAGGGCGAGTGCTAAAATGAAGCTAACGCAGACGCACGCGTGCTCGTGCATTCCATCTCCGGTGCTCATCTGAAAGCACAGAAAACAGGTGCGTGCACGCACGTATCCAACCACCTCACCACCGTCAGGGGTTAACTGTCTTAGTTATTCTTTGACATGCACCCATGTATAAGAAGAAGGAAAAAGCCAAAGCAAACAATGCTTCTCTATGGCACTCTGAGTACAGTCAGAGGTACCTGTGGAGGTCATCGGGGTTGGACTGAGAGGACTGATCAAACCTGTGAGACTTCAGCCAACCACTGAACAAATTTACACGATGCTCAG
Organism: Antennarius striatus; assembly: GCF_040054535.1. Taxonomy (NCBI): domain Eukaryota; kingdom Metazoa; phylum Chordata; class Actinopteri; order Lophiiformes; family Antennariidae; genus Antennarius; species Antennarius striatus. The sequence goes on from NC_090778.1 coordinate 24,779,539, forward strand.
TTTACTCCTGTGCTGTTTTTCCTTTTGTTTCCCTGTAGTGTGTTTGTGTTTGCATATCTCAGTGTGTCATCATTTCACCTGCTGCATCCAGTCCTGCGTGACTTTGCTGGTCTCCTGCAGCCACATGTTGTGAGCTGAGTCGGTCAGAGCCACGGCACACACTCTGTTCTTCACATGCATTTCCCTCTGATTCATCTGCAACAGAAAGGATTCCATTGGCGTTAGCATTTTAACGACGGGGAAACTGTTGAGGACACAGCTCTGATGGCGTTCTAACAACAAAGAGACTTTATGGTACAAGAGATGTGACATCCTCTTCAGTTAAAAAAAACAAAAACCCAAGGCATTGCATCGATGTGAATAAGATGATCTTATATATCACAGATGGAGGGAGTCAATCGATATTTACTGGACTACCTGAACTGTATTCATTGTTCAAAACATGCAGTAGGGACACTTCTCGGTCAGAGATAACACTGACCCAGTGGACATCTTTGTAGACCAGCAGATACAGGCTCAACACGGTGTATAGCATAATGTTATAAAGTGAAATATGAAAGAGCCGCTCCGGCATAGTGTGTCCTTGTCACGTCCTGTGTAAATGTCCTTCCTCGTGCACGTTCAAACACCTCGTCCCCATTCTTAATACCCTTTCCCTTCACATGTCACAGAGAGACTGGCGTCCACAGACCCTTCTTCCTATTCCCCTCTGAATGTCAATGCTAAGGAAAATGTCACACAAAGAACTTGTTACCGGACTACAATAGACTCCCCACAAGGCTCGTCCTACCCAAAGGAGTACCACAACCAGGCTTAGAGAATGAGTCACCATGCTTTAAGATAAAACGGGAAGAATAGGGAACAGGACACACAAGAATAGGGCAATAATCACTTTATATTTGGTCCATTGGGAAGAGCCATGCCACTCCAAGCTCGGTGACATCCTGGTCACTTGGACGTGGCTCTAAACCACTGAAGATCCCATTTTTAAAACTAAATTTAACCTTCATCATTTCTAATATAGTTGTAGATGAAAACCTGGCCCTGACCGTGCTCCTGCTTACCTGAAAAACATTGGTGATGGCATTTGTTTGGCTTGGTGGGATATCTAAATAATTTAAAACTAAGACAGGGATTGGAACGCGATGGCTTAGTTCGTGTTTGCGTCTAAGAATAGGATAAATATTGGTCGATTAATGCCGGAGAGCAATAAAACAATAGAGCTGAAGCGTAAGTAAAGAGTTATTGTTTAGCCAAGTATGGAGAATATAAACTGGCACCACAAAAATGATCTGACAGTCAAACTGGGCCTAAGGCTAGAGCCATCAGCCATATTTTACACACTCCAAAACATGTTACACTGGCCATCTCTAGCTAGCCAACACTGGCTGGATGTATATCAAAGTTACAGCGGGCATTTGAATATAAACTCCTTTGGCTAGGCCAAATTAAAGTGGGAGTTTATAGAGATAAATGTAACCTATTAAGGCTCTGAGGACTCATGCATCACACAGCTGATAAGGCCTTCGCCAGGGTGCCTTCACCGTGGAAGATCGACTATAGACAGAGAGTGGAGGTACTATCATGCACAAAAGTCAGTCAGTCAGTCAACTTCAGATTACCATTGCTATATCCGCCGCAGCGGGTCACAGGGAGCCGGAGCCTATCTCGGCGGTATAGGGCGTGAGGGGGGGGACACTCCGGGAACGACGCCAGTGTACCGTGGAGCCACACACAAAGACATACAACCATAAACACACACACTCATTCCTACGGGCAATTTGGAATGGCCAATCAACCTGAAGCGAATGCTTATGGAGGCGGGAGGAAGCCGGAGAACCCGGAGAGAACCCACGCAGACAAGGGGAGAGCATGCGAACTCCGCACAGAGCGGGACTCGAACCGGGGTCCATCGTGTTGTGAGGAAGCAGCGATAACCACTGCGCCACCGTGTCGCCCATGCACAAAAGTGTAAAAATAAATTAAAAAAGAACATGTATGGACCGACACTTTCACCACCTCACACAAAACCTTCCAATCACAGACACACACACAGAGAAACACACTCCTCTATCTACTCCACCCTCTTCCACGCTTGGTTGAAAAGCTTTCCTCTGGCAGAACTGGGCCCGTGGGAGTAGCAAAGGCAACCTTTTAAAACTGGAAGTGTCAGTCAAGGTCCTGTTTTCTGGTGCTAGCCAAACGGGCCAGTCCCTGAGTACGTGGGTGGGGGGGTGGAGGTGGTGGTGGTGGTGGTGGGGGGCGCTGCTAGCAGAGGCCAGGAAACAGGAGGCAATGGACTGACTGACCACGGAAAACCCCCAAAAACATGACGGCAGAAAGTAAAAAACAAGCCGCGTCTGGGAAGAAAATATGTTTCCAATTTCCAAGTAGATAGATGGCTCTCTACGTGATCTTTTTATTAGTCCAACATTTTTATTTTGAATAGAAAGTGTTCCTTAGATGGTTGACGTTCACTGGATATCCTTGCCATTTCTGTAAGTGAGCTATTGTAAATTTAGTAACAGGTGTCAAAAGCAAAATGTATTTTCCAACTTAATAATTCGTTTTAGTCGGTCTTATATAAAATCATTTTGCTGTGCCACTTTTTACATAAAGCGCTTAAGAGATGACAAAAGATATGCAAATAGATGGAGGGAAGAGATAGAACAAGAATACTAATACAGACAACCAGATGAAGTGTGTGCATGTGTGTGTGTGTGTGTGTGTGTGTGTGTGTGTGTGTGTGTGTGTGTGTGTGTGTGTGTGTGTGTGTGTGTGTGTCTGTCTGGATGTGGTGTATGAAGGTGTGCAGGAATGAATGTGTGCAGACACGAGATCACAGCTCAACAAAGGTGCAGTTTGGTGAAGGAGGAAGAGGATGACTGACAGTGGTTTGACGAAGATAAAGGTATTTACAAAGGAGGGAGCACAGCTGGTTAGGTGGGAGTGAAGCAGTGTTGGATGGATATGTCTGGAACTTAAATATTGGACTTAAGTATTTAGACAATGCATGAGTAATCTTTCGACAGACTGTCTCATCAAGCCGACAGATGACTGGAGAGAAGGTTTTAAAAAATGTGGGATAATGAGACCTTAGGAGTTCCTAAAGAAGTCATTCAAACTGATTACATTCGGCACCTCTGCATGTTTTCTTTTTTTGGTGGGTAAAAGTTTTCCCTGAACTAAATTTTATTGGTTTGAAACACCAAGCGAAAACTACTTCTGCTCTGGAGTTTTCTCTGTGATCTGCTATTCAAAGATGCTCACACAGCGTTGTAAGTTTGCTAAAATGAGGAAGGACAATAAATCAGCAACTCTAACCAAACAAAGTCTGTTTTCTCCATGATGCCTCAATCCAAGATTAAAGACCAAAGAGCTCCATCTCCCAACATCGGCCATATCAATCACTCGTTATGACAGCGCTCACTACCGCAACGCCTATAAACATATGTTTGGCTGTGGGAGCTGTTGGGGTAATCGACTGACAAATAATGATTTCAGGAGAGCGCGCCTCTCTGCAGCATGGCCTTCCAACAAAACGATTCTGACATCACTCAATCCCATGTTTTACAGGCCGCAATGGCAACTGTAGTTGATTTGCACAATAAAAAAAAGAAAAAAAAAGTGAAAAACTCTACACGTTGGCTGGGTGTGGGATACTCCACAATAACTTATAGACCAGTTGCTTACCAAGCGGGCAGCGACGCAAGTCGTCTTATCATGTGACTCATTGTGTTATTGTTTTTATAATATGTTAGCCAGCGGATTAGCTTCAAATCAAATGTGCTAATTCACTACGTTACTGCAGTCTGCAGCACTAACAAGGAAAACAGGCCAGCTGTTGCGATCCGTCTTGTATCGGACAGGGGAAAAAGAAAGAGAAACATGTGGAAGTACTTGTTGAGCTAAAACCAACACACAGATGTTGAGACATTTGCTGCGTCTCTGCTGGCCTTTCCTTTAACGCTAAAGCAGCTGGGTGTGCAGAGTTCGGGCGAAGGTTGGATACGGGAGGCTGGCATGTAAAAAAAAAAAGAAAAGAAAGAAATACAAATGAGTCGAAAGACAGGAGGTTAAAAGAAGAAGCTAAATGGATGTCAAATGTTTAGAGGAAAGGGAAGAAATGAGGAGAAGGAGCAAGACAGATGAGAGACATTGCAGATGTGCACAACAAAGAATATTATTAATGTTTTATTGATCCCCATGAGGGAAATTATCTGTTCCCTTGGCACACTTTTCAGGAAGAACACACTGCAGGGTCAGCTTCAGTACAGTATCCCTGAAGCAAGTGGGCTTTCACTGTCTTCAAAACATTAGCAGACACTTAAACCTAAGTGGGAGCTATGCATCTGAATCCTTAGTCCTCAGCTTGAAGGGCAGCCTCCTTATTCACTTGAGCACCTTGATGAAACATTTATCATCGGCCTCTATCTTCATCTAACTTCTGCACCATCATAGGCTTGTAGAATCCCATTCATTTATATTATGAAGGCCATTTTGACGTCTCAATCTAACACGGCGCGATGAAGACGTGTTTAAAACTCTTACCCTGTTTCTAAGACAAGCTGATTTTAAACGCACTCAGTCAGTGTTTGAAATTTGCTACAAGCGCACATTGACCATTATGTGGACTGGAATAACAAAGCTAAATCAGACAAGGGTTAATGATGCATCTGGAGTGATCACAGGTGGACAGCTCTAAAAACAGTGTGGCATTTAAGATCTAGTCACTCGTATCATATGGTCTGGAGGAGGAGTGGCCACAACTTTAAGCAATATGAGGTAAAAACAGCATTTATAGTCTAGATGATTCAACTGGCCACAAAAAGCACTTTATAAGACGAAGCCAGCATTCAACCATTCACACACACACATTCCAACAGTGGTAGAATTTGTAGCATGCTAGGTGCCATGAGGAGTGGTAATAATTCACACTGCTGTGACCACTATCGCTCTGTGATTCGTCTGGGTGTCCTTTCTGTGACCAAAGAGAGTCACGTATTTCTGAACTCAAGCTGGCAAAGCTATATGAAATCCAGCTTTTAACAAGCCAAAATAACCGACCCCCCTACATAAAACTCGCGCAGACCCGCCCACATAGCCGCTATCTTGTACCTGACCTCTCACATGGCCCTCAGCAAACTACAGCGTACACCACTTTAAGCTGCTTCCCGCTACAAAGACGGCTAATTGCAAGACTTTCTGTTGTGTGTAATCTTATTTTCACTGCTGACGCGGATTGTGATATGCAACGCGTGTGTGCATATGCTCGTGGTGGTGTGTGTGTGTGTGTGTGTGTGTGAAAGGGTAAAAAGGAGGGAGGCGGCGTATTAATCATGTTTATTTATCTGGACAAGGAGTTGAAATAAGCAAAGAGACATCATTTAACAGCGTGCTAAGCTAATCTCTGGTCGAGATAAATACTTCATTTCTCTCCTCTCCCTGTGACGCTCCCTCGCTCACGACTGCTCCGCCGATGCTACATCTAAACACCGGCAATAATAAAAGCAATTATTTAGGCCTTTGATAATTATGTGTCAAAGGCAGCAAAAGCCACGAGATAATTGGGCAAAAAAAAACTGAATGGTAATCCACAATAGAGATCCCCACGGGGAGATGGGCAGACTTATCCCCAGAAAGAATACAAGTGAGAGAAAAGATGGAAAACAGACAGAAAGATGAGAGCTCTTTGAGGGACCTTGCTCACTGTCAGACAGTCGATGTGAAAAGCCACAATTACACATGGAGACAGAGATGCGGCAAACAAGGGAGAGGGAAACAATGGATGGAGAGGAAACGACAGAAAATGAGATGGAATCAAAGGAGGCGAAGAAGGAATATTACCGAGGAAGATCGAGCAGAGGCCAAGGGTAAAGGGGGAGAGAGATAGACAGACAGAGGGAGAGAGAGAGAGAGACAGAGAGAGAGAACCGTGCGACGATGCCGGTTTCTAATGTGTCTGCATCGTGAGCTGCCAACAGCCGCAGATAATCTCGGACTACCCACTGAGCACTGAAGCACTGCTTAAATATTTGATTGATTAACCGTCCCGTAGCTGCCAGAGAGGAAGAGGAGTGCAAACCGAGGAGCCAGGGCAAACGCAGGAAGAAGGAAAAAAATACAACAAACAAACATATATGCGGGTGCAAACCGGAAGGCTTGGGAGACACATGGCGCTGACACACTAACACATACACCCCCACAAATCCCTACATGCAAACATTGGAACAGGAGCCCAAACACAAACCACACATAGACATGTACACATTAGGAGCATGTGTAGAGTCTGCAAAGACAGTGGCAAAAGGCTGGGAGAAAAACAAACAGAAAGGCTAACCGGTGCTTTGGCAGCGATTTCAACTCAATGAGGACAATAGACGTACAAATAGTGGGTAAGTTGATGATCCCCAGTTGGGGTGGGGGGCACGGGTGATTTTCTGTGTCGTGTGTGGGACTGCAGGTTGGTCGTGACTGATCCCGGGTCACACAGGGGTTCACAGGAGCGTTTTCAGCTGGTCTAGCTTAGTGGGTCAACACACACACACACACACACACACACACACACACACACACACACACACACACGCAACACACTCATCCACGTCCATCCCTGGCTGTGAAAACACAGGCAGCTGAACCCCCCCCCCACCTCCCCCTGCCCAACACACTCCGACACCCTCCACAGGAAGAGACAACACTGACGCTTCCTGTGGCTTTGAAGCGGCGGTCCCAGGTCTTCTGTCGGTCCCCAGTTTCCTTTGTCTTAACCGCAGGAAGGAAGCCCTCTCTAGCATGAGGCCACAGGGCCCTGGGGAGCAGGAGGGAGTGTGTGTGTGAGTGTGTGTGTGTGTGCGTGCATCTTTCAGCATTGTGGGAGTGTGCTGGTTTTTTTTTTTTGCTCGCTGAGGTCACATCCATTTACTTGCAGGGTTTTTCCCCTCTTGACTCTCCGGTGCTCGAACTTGCGGTGCGGGGACAGCGAGGGAGGGAGAAATCAGGAGAAAACGGCAACAAATTCCTCTTCTTTTTCCTCTCACATGCAGGATGGAGGGGAGACGAGGAGGAGAGGGAAAGGGGACGGCGGTGGGCAGGGAGACAGGGCGTGAGGAGCAGGTATTGTTAAAGTGTGTGAGTGACAGGACTGGACGCAGGGTAGCACAGGAAGGTGTGTGTTTGTGTGTGCGAACATGAAAACTGCAAACACACGTGTATACAGCTGATAGAAACATACACACACCAACGTCGGAGGGGGGAGAGGGGGTGTTGAGGAAAAGGAAGGCCAATAAATATTTACTGACACAGCAGAAGTGGAGGATGGTCGTCCACTGGTGGAAACAAAGGACAGAGGATGAGGAGCGGCGTGCCAGGAAATTTGCCGACGGCGGGCGTTGCGGCCCGCTCGCGCCCGCATGGAAAACAAGAGGAAGATGGGAAGGGAGGATGGAGGAGAGAGGGCAGGGAGGGTGGGATGGAGGGAAGGTGGGAAGGGATTCATAAACAAAAGGAGTCTGGTGGAAATGAACTACAGTTCACTTGGAAATGGATTTAGTTCCTTCAAGACAACACTGAGGGGTGATGATGACGGTATGTGCATCCTTCATCGGTCTAAAAAAATAGTTTTTATTACTGCTTCTCAGCCATCTCTTTATAAAACTCGTTCAGAGTATGCATATTAGAATAAAACAGACACTTGAAACACTCGAATGTCTGTTGGTTTCTACTTGACTGACAGCTCTTTTATTGCAGTGGACTTCAGAACCCAATGAGCCAAGCAGACGCTCAAATGCATCGCAGCGTTTCATAGTTCGCGCAGCAGAACACAATTAATTTCTCATTAACATCCACACAGTGGTGAGTGTTAATGATATCAACTCCCAACAGTTTGATCAATTTACATTGTTGTCACAGCGAAAAAAGACCGTCGCTCGTTTCGCAACAGTCGCCATATCATGCTCACATTACAGCGGAAAAAAGTTTGGTAACGCCAGTAGCCAAGGGTGTTTAGTGACAGCAATTATAGGAATGATCCAAATGGTCATTTCTAATTAGGGAACGCTCCTTAAAGTGACTAATTAAAGCCTTACATTAATTAGAATGTGTCTTAGTTAAAAAAAAAACCCAGCACCAGGTTCATCGTTCCCAAATGAACCAGCTGTATGAACATCTCTGGTTGGCAGAGCGCGCCAGTGATGGTCCGGCCTCGTCGTCTCCATTCGCCTTTCCCGTCCCTCTCTCTCACTCCAAAAGCGCTTCTTTCTTGACTTCCTCCCTGTCTCCCAACCCTCCGGCAACGCTGTAAAATAGAAACCTAACCTCAATATTTTCCCTCACGGTGCTGGGACTTGCTGGCCCATTAAATTCCCCTTCCCATGTGTCAGATTGCACATTTCCACCATGAAATTTTCATATAATTAAACTTTCTTAATGATTTATAAGCTATAATAATAGCCGTAAGTATTTCAGAGGAGGTTAAAGGGACACCCTTTAAGTGCACACCGGGGGATGACCCTGTTTTAACATAGTTTTGGATGGGTGACTCTCGGCGGGAGATGAGGATGGATAGGGTGATGGAGAATGGGAACGACGGAGGGAGGGGACAAACGAGCGAGCCTAACAAGAGAGGGTGGAGGAGGAGGCTGAGACCTTTGTGCCGTAACTCAGGGTGATGCTGACACGGAGGAGAATCAAGGGCTTCCTGAACCCTGGCAGGGAGGAGACGAGATCACCACAGAGAGGAGTGGAAAGACACACATGTGGAGGAGAAACTGACAGGAGGAAGGAAGGGAGAAGGAAAGGCTGGGTGCAGAAGGAAAGAAGTAGAGAGAGAGAGAAAGAGCAGCACTGACAGAACAAATCCTGTTAAATAAAAGTGAAATTAGTATTATGTTGGAAAAAAAAAAGCTAAATAGACTCACTTAATCCTGAGTACTGTACAAACTTAAAGCTCAACATGTACAGTATGTTATGGAGTTCTCACAGACACACAGACACACAGACACAGACACACAGACACACACACACACACACACACACAAACACACACACACACACACACACACACACACACACACACACACACACACACACACACACACACACACACACACACACACACACACACACACACACACACACACACACACACACACACAAACGTTTGCTCTCTGCTGCCTCTCTGACGGCAAGGCTGATATGATTGCCACTTAGGAAATCAGTGTGTTTTCACACCACTCTCAGCTCTGCCAAAGCTAATGTGTTAAATATCCATCGAGTACTGCTGTCCATTTCTGAGACACACACACACGCGCACGCACGCGAACACACACACACACACATACACACACACACACACACACACAAACACACACACACACACACACAGCCTAAGGGGCTGATAAACACTGATTCGTTGTAATAAGTGAGCCCACAGTCGGATTCCGAGCCTAAATTTCTAAATTGGGGTGCAGTGAGAATACCCACATGCTATGATGTCAGAATTTTAACTCACGTCACTTTAAGTAGAGCTAAATTTAAAAACAATGAGTGAGATGCTCGTTGTTGTTGTTGTTTTTTTGCTGCATCTTTGTTGTGTACAAATCCACTTTCATGCCGTACAAATCAACACATTAAGTCCAGCTACTGTAAGTGTTTGGAAAAGGTGGAGCCTGCTGATGGCAAAATCAACCAAATATCACGGTGGACTGTTTTTCACCTTAGCTGTGATGGGGGAGGAGGAACAAAGGGAAAATAAAACAAAAACAACAAATCTGGAGGCGCCTGCTGCTCTGCACATAACTGGCAAATCAGGTGTGTGTGTGTGTGTGTGTTTGTGTGTGTGTGTGTGTCGGTGTGTGTGTGTCTGTGATTTTGGCGTGTGTATCAGATTCTCAGGGGAGGTGTTTTGTTAAAACTTCCAGGGCCACTCGACACATCTCTGAGTGAGAAGCAGCTCATGGATGAATGGGAAATAAGTTGCAGGGGAAAAAGAGGAAGAGGAGCAGAGGTATAATGCAGTACTAATGAAAGCGGCAAAGACAGCGTTGCCTTCAGGTACCAACTTTTACGCATTCATATTTGCTCGTCTCCTGCGCTGGAGGCCAAAGGGGAAAGAGAGAGCCCCTGAAACAGGAGGAAAAAAAAAAGTAATCCCCTTGTAGTCAAAGGAAGGTGAGGAAAGGAAAACTAGAGATGGCCAAATGGAATTAATGGAAATATATAACAATCTGAAATTAACTTCTCATTGCCACTAGCCATTATTAAAAACTGTTTTTTAATGAGAGGAGAGATGAGTCAGAAAAGAGAAAGAAAAAAGCGAGAAGAGGTTGAGGCCATATTACAAATTGGACAGGCTGGAGGAAGTTACAAGTTAATTTGCCCCATCATGAAAACACTTTGCAGTTCTCAAGGCAAACTCACTTAAATTATTACTCTGATGTCAAAATTAATCAAGACATGAGACTAAAAAGAAGAAGAAGAAAAAACTAGAATAAGCTCCAAAAAAATACAAAACAATTCAATTAGTCCATTAAAACAGGAAAGAAAGAAGACTCAAACACATGGATTCTGTGGAGATGTTTGGTCCACAATTAATAGTTAAAATATTTTACTTCCTCCCTTTAAATATGAATTTAAAAGTCCATGGATATTTGTTTCAATAGAAATAAGCCAAAAAAGAGAGAGAAAACCCCCAACTTTGAGCTCAATTGCAGCAAAACAAACTAATTTAAAAAAGTAGTAAAATATCTGGACACGTATCAAATACATTTATCAATAGTTATTATTATTATTATTATTATTATTATTATTATTAATAATAATATTAGCAACAGTTTATTTATGTATTAATAGAAATAGTTTATTAGTATTAATAATACTATAATTTTGTTTTTAAACCCAAAGCTTTTTAATTATAAACCGTTAATAAAGACTTCCATGTGTTTACTTTTATGACCGCGCACAAACAGCGACAAAGACACACTTCTGAGCACACGTTGCAATCACCACGGTGATTCCCTTAATGAATTAAATGGAGAAAAAAAAAAAATCTACAAAAACTAGTACACACTAACTGAAGTGCTTTTCAAGTGATATTATTGATTAAAAACACAGCCTGAGATAAGAGTAAGGAAAATGTACCCACACACAAACATCCACGCAGATGAAAGGCACACACGCACATGCACACACACACACAAACGCACACACACACAACTCACTAAAAAGTATATTATTAATCTTATAAAAAAAAGCAATTAAATCAAAGTGGTATAGAGCCTGAAGCTATGAGGACTGTCAATTCTGCTGGAAATGCCACAGAAGATTACAGTCGAGTTTGTGGATTTCATGAACCTTTCTTTTTTTTTTTTTCTTTCTTTTTTTTTTTTGATTAGGGAGTCAATTATTTCTCATTACTGAAGATGCTATTTCGGAAAAAGACCTTATCAGTCAATCACGTGGAAAAGTCCTCGAAAAGCGTGAATAAACCATTAAGAGAGAGGCAAATGTGTGTATGTGTGTGTGTGTGAAAGTGTATGGGGGGGGGGGGGGGGGGCATTGACCCCTTTCCCAACCCAAACTCCTAGTTGTAGTCAAATTACCTTTTTAACTATTACACCTCTGTCACGTCTTTGTCAGCGTATGGTAATTAGGGCCTTCAGTGGAGAAGATTTGAAAAGAAAACAGTATATTTATTAGTTTATCTCAGAGAAAGGCATTTACCCAGAGCTGAAGGTAAGTTTGAATGTGGTGATTATCTTGTCAGTTTCAGGCTGTTTGTCTAAGTGTGTGTATTTGTGTGTGTGCTTGAGAGTGTGTGCGTGTCACTGTGAGTGAGTGTATGTGACTCTAGGTGATATGCCGTCATGCGTGTGTGTGTGGCTGGACATACATATATATATATATATATATATATTTATTTATATGTATATATTCATATACGTGTTTGCTTTTGCCGCTTTCGGCACACTGATAGGCGAGCGCAGCACATTTCTCCCATCCTCTTTGTTCAGCGTTGGGTTTGACACCTCTAAACAATAGCGGTGCTTTACTTCACCCAGCCCCAACCCACCACCAACCACACGCCGCACGGACGGGGAGCTGCCAATTAGCACTATCAAACACCCCTCATCAGCTGTCTGCTCACCACCAAAAGAAGAAGAAGAAGAAGAAAAAACATCCAGAAAACAAATCAATACTTCACTTATTTCTCTATCAAAAAAACAATCCCAGTCATTAGTGAGCTTAAGATACAGGAAAGAGAGCACAATGGCTAATTGCGTTAAAAAATTTTTTTTTTAAAAATAGTGTGTGGAAACGACGCAAAACAACTAGTCCTGGTGGTGTGACTGCATTAATTAAGAACAAATGCTCAACCAGGAGAGTAGAATCAAAGGTCGGGATAGTCTGAGTCCATGCAGTGAACAGGGGGGGTCCTTATTTTGGGGTATGACTCTTCCTTGACCTGACCTGAATGCAATGGTTGTCTGAACGTCTGGCCTTTTCCATGTGGACACTCACTTTTCCAACTCCCATGAATGCCTCACTTGCTATTTTAGGTTATGTACCTTTGTCTGGCCGCACGCGATGTGAGCCGCGTTTGGCGGTCGCCGTGCAGCCAGACGATTTTGCTTGACCCCCTGGGTGGGTGGGGATGAGGTGGGAGAGAATTGAAGGGAGGGGGGGGAGGGGGGCTGTCATGGAGAAGGGGTCTCAGAGGGCCGGAGGTGAGCAGAGGTGTCTGGAAGATGACTGCTGCTGCTCTCGGGGGTCCAGACTCGTTTCATTAACCCGCACCCTTGGGTTCACCCAAACAGAGACAGGGGGTGGCAGTCAGGATGGAGTGGGGGGGGGGGGGTGCAGACGGGTGGAGACCAATGGCACTACTGGCCACCGGAGACTTACCGCCCCGCCTGACTTCCTGTATGTCTGAATGCAGATCCGTGCCATTCATTACAGGCAAGAGATGGCTCTCCAGCAAAATACCAACACTAACAGCAGCACAGGGATGCAGACAGGAATAACACACATATACCAATATACAGATGCATGGAAGCCTGCTGAGGGAAGGAGAGGGGCAACAAAAGACAGGCAGTGCCCCCTAGTGTTTTCATCAAAGAGAAATGAAACCAAATCAAACTACCCATCACCCCTTGCAAAGCCACCGAAACAGATAGAGGAGAGATGTGAGAATGAAGGGGGTGATGGAGATGCTGGTGGAACGGCATCACATGCTAAAGTCACAAGGGCGGGGAGGGTGGAAGGGGGTGAGACGGAGGTGGCGAGATTATGGGGGGGGCAGGGGGATGGCGAAGGATTGAGGGAGCTGGGGTTGAAGAAAGGATGGAAGGTGAGGAGAGATTACGGGGGGGTGGGGCGTACTATGAGCGTTAGCTGATGGTTGATGGAGAGGAGGGGGGGGGGATGTCTCGACACAACCAAGATGGTTTTAATGTTCGAGGCCGAGGAAGAGCGAGGGGGAGACGGAGAGGCGGGCAGGCCATGCATGAAAGCCGATGTCAGAAGAGTCCAGAGGAATCGTCGAGTGTGAAGCCATCTAATGGGAAAGCAGAATACATATGAGACAGACACACACACACACACACACACACACACACACACACACACACACACACACACACACACACACACACACACACATACACACACACTGACTGAATTATCAAACCACCCGATAACCGATCTGTACATGAGCCGCCGAGCTAATGAGTGACATGACAGGGATAAATGAAAGCTAGCGTACAAGACTTTTTTTCGGTGCAAAATGCAAACTCATGCTTGAAGATAAAAAAACCCAAAAGCAAAAACATGCGTGCACAAATATTAAGAAAAAAAAACAACGGGTGCAAATGTGTGGTATTTTCTAAAATCAGATCTTACATCCCCTCCATGAATAAGGCCTACCCTTCAGTGAGTTGCACATTTAGCTCGGAGCCTGCTAGGACTTCAAAGGGCTGCTCCCAACCACCAGTCTCTCGCTCTCCTTTCTCCTTTGCCTCGCGCTCTTTTCCTTCTTGCTCTCTTATAACCCCCCCCTTACCCCCCCATCGTATTTCACAGCACATAAAGCCTTAAAATGGCACATAAAACAGTTCATCTCTTTTCACTGTCAGCTTTCGAGGTTTAAAAAATTAAATATGTTTTACTGCAGGCACATAACTAAAACACAGCGATGGATAGAAATCGCCATAAAGGATTCAAACTATGCTTTCAATAAGTATAAGAGAGTGTAGAGTCGGGGGGATAGATCATTTAAAAAGCCAAAAATGGGGTATTTCAAGATTTAACTGTAGTAAATATGAGGCGGCCGAGAAACTGTTGGAATGTCTGTTTTCATGTCTGAATTCCACAGCATCATGTCTGATGCTGGAGATATGTGTAGGAAACAAGATGCACTTTGAGCGGATCATGCACCAACACTGAAAACATCTTTACCAACACACTGAAAGCATGTTGTGACCCTGGTGCTCAGGGTTTGGAGGAGGCAGGATGAAAACACCATAGAATACCCACGGTGCATTCAAGGAAGCTTAAAAGCAGGCGAGAGACAGGGAGCAGGGAGTGAAGGAGGTAGGCGTGGTTTGAGATGCAGAGTTTGAAGGAAAAAGCAACAAAAAAAAAAAACGTAGAGAGAGGATGGGAAAGACAGAAGCAGAGGAGGGAGAGAAGGTTTAAACTTCAACCCTGGAGTCACTGGGTTCGCTGACATTTGCACCAGGATCCGCCTCGCCGTTCCTCGCTGCTATTCAGAAATGACACCTTCTCTCCTTTCAATCCCCGAGACTTATTCTTCCTCCTACATTTGCCGCAGAATGAGACCATTCACGGTGTCGAGGGCAGGGAAAGAAAAGAAAATCAGAAAAGAAAACTGAATTGAATGCCGTTGAATATGAGTGATGCCTGTGCGGCAATTTTCCTGAAGATTCCTCTCATACTGCATGCATTCTTATAGGAATTAACAAGGCGGGGAGGGAAAAGATGACAAGCAATTCATTTGAGCTGTCAACGTGTCATCTTCGCAACATTCAAATCTCTAGGCAGCCACTTGTATTCCCTCTCTTGTGATGGTGACCCGGGTCGTAGCCCAGCTGACACACCCCAGACGCAGCAGGTGAAGGCGTGAAAACGCCACAGTGGGAGCAGCGAACGCAACACGGCGCAGGGAATAAAGGAAAAGCTGGAGCAATTGGAAGAATGGGAAGAGTCGTCGGCTAAGATTTCAAATATGAAGTATGAGAGCAGGATGGCATGGAATGGAGCAGCGAGGCCAAAGAGAAACAGATTTTAAGAGAGAAACAGGAAAAAGACAGCAGAAAGTAAGAGGAAAGAGGAAAACAATTAGAGGTAAGTTAAGAGACACGAAAAAGCTCAGAGGTAGGTGAGCATAAAAAAAAAACGACCAGTACTGATCTGACATTTTAAAAACAGAACTGGGGCCAAAGGAAAAAACAAAAACAAAAACGAGTGTTCGATGGGATGTTTTGTAGTGAGTCAAGACGGAAAAGACAACAAACGACGGAGTGAGGAGTGGAAGAATGGGACGGCGGTCTGAATGAAAGGGTGAGAGCGGTCCGATGCGGAGGAGAGGGAAGAGAGCGGGACCTTTCCTCTGAGGCGACGAGCCGAGGGGAACGAGAGGCAGACAAAGCAGCGTGCCGCTCTCACACGGCAGAACAAAGAGGAGAAGGAGAGGTGCATCATGGGAGTCTGAGCCTCGCAACGTCACCGACGCCATGCTGGATAAACAAACAAGCGTGAATCAGAGCGTTATGGTCATACGCAGTTTTGAGCACGATCGGAAATCAGGCTTTAAATTCCTCAAGTGGGAAGATTGAACGTAGGAAGAACGACAGAAGGCAGACAGGGTTAATTCAACAACGGGGAGGAAAGGAGGAGAAAAAGCAAAAGGAGGAGAACAAAACACTTTAGTAGAACAAAAAGGAAAGGAGCGTTTTCACGAGCAGGGGGTTGAAGCAGAGGTTGAGAGGAAACTGTTGAAATTTTGACGATTTAAATAATATTTGTATTTTCTGAATGTTCTGTGCTTTTCTTTGTAAACCTCTGATAATATTGACTATTTAAGCAGTTAGCTCAGGGTTATCGGGGTGAAGTAAGTTATTTAGATTCTAGCTGTAAAGTTTCATATCTGCTCTAAAATACTGTCATCTTCATCCTGCAGCCGGCCTCCTACTCCTACAGTTTAAGTCTGTGCAGTACTGTCTCAAGGAAGGAAAAAAACCCACAAAAAACAAAAACCAAAGTGATCAATGTGAAGAGGCACGGGGCGCTCATGGACAGGCCAATCAATGGTGGAAAGAACCTTGCCCAGGGCCTTATGCAAATGGAAGCACGTCCCGTAACCTCGGGAGTGAACATGCGCATTAGATCAATGGGATGAGGGTAGAACCTTACAGCAGGATCAGCCTCAGCCAGTAAATATGTAATGATGAATCCCTTCAGATTTAACTGAACTCAAATGAACCCCGACGAGCTTGGCTTCTTCCATCGCATCGCGGCGAGATGGACCCCATGCTAGGAGAGGTGGTGGATGGGAGGGGCGGGGCAGGAACAGAGGGATGCAAGAAAGACTTGATGTGCTGAGGACAGATGGATTTTTCACTTCCTCATCACAACAGGAAGACAAAAAAAAGGTGAGAAGAGACTTATTAATAGTCATCTCAATAATACTTGTAAGGATTTTCAATTATGTCACCATGGTAACATCCTCACGTTTTTGAGGAAGGAAAGACAAGAGTGGGTAAACTGTGATGACCCGGTGAGAGCATGTTGGACTATTTAAAGCCGTAAATGGTCTCAACAAATTCTTCAATATTTAACATCGCCCTCGTATCACTCAACCGCTTTCACAGACCAATCAGACGGTTCGATGGGCTTAATTATTTACAACAGCCAGAGAATAATAGCTTCCTCTATGTTAGCAGGAAATAATATAATGTCCTGAAGAAGTCGTGGCAGAAGACGGACAAGTGCTCAAACTATTGACTCTCACAGAAAAAAAGAGAAAGAATGTGTAAGAAGGAGAAAGATCGAGGGATTCTTGAACTGACGGCGATCCTGAAGGGTATCGACCGGTCCTGTCTCCAAACTTTATCTGAGAGCAGCAGCTCCATATCCGCCTCTGGGATGTTGAGAACAATATAAGAGAGTTTGATCAAAACAAGATATATATATATATATATAGATAGAGAGAGGGATTTTAAGTAGTGTGGAAATAGATGTGATGTATGGAGCTTCCCCTGGTGGTTGGATGAGTCTCAGATGACCCGTCTAACCCAGACCCATTCACAAGGGGAACAAAAGTTGGCAGAATAAGTACCTCTGCCCTTCAGTTAACGCAGACATGAAACGTGAGAGAAACAAGAGGCGAGTTAAGCATTTCCTACAAACCCGATCCTCTCTCAGGCGGCAAATGTAATCTAGAATTCAAAGATACCACTGAAACAGAGAGAGAAACACCAACAAAGGTGAGAATAATGGCGACGTATTGAAGGGAATACTTCACAAAGCCCATTGTGCCAGTATCCTTTTCAGCAAGCAAACCCGCTGTAATTTGGTCTGCGTCATCTGCCTCCAGTCACAATGCAGCACTACAGCTTTGAAATGGATGGCAAATGAAGGCCATTTGTACATAATCACAGCAGATAGAAGAATTCAGAAGCCCTACATTGTGTTGTCGAGGTGGAAAGAAAGACCTTGGTCTATCTGTGGCAGGCAGCGCAGCTCAGGTTTGGCGAGGGGAGGGTTTTTTTTTCTTTCTTCTTCTTCTTCTTTCCAGAAACAAGCAAATCAATTCAAATCAAATCAGCTTGCTAGCCGTGACATTTAAACAGTTCAATTTACATCATTATGTTAAGAGAGCCGCTCTCTAAGATGCCTTTTCATTCACAAAGAAATTAGACGTCTATATTTCAGCAGCTTAATAGAGCAAATATGCTATAGCTGCTCTGAGGAAGAAACCGTGTCTTTTCACGGTGAGGAAAGGGCCGGGCATTGTCTGTCATTACGAGCAGAGCACAAAAACACAGAGAGGGATAATACACATAATACAGACGGGGCTGGAAAACAGCACCATTCATGATATGCATGCATTACCCAGCACGCACATGCACATGCAAGTGCAGGCGTGCAACATGCACGCGCATACTTTCTCAGCAGTGATGGTATACAGTATGTCCTGAGGGCTGCTGTCCTGCTGTGCAGACTGGCAGGCACTTTTGTCATGGTGGTCCTTTTGTTTCACATCAAACAAAACGCCACAGCTTTGCATACGGCTCCACTAATTTCTGCTAGTGCGCCCCAGCCATTTATCATCGCCTCTCACCCTCTCCTCCATCCAAACGTGGCTCTGATAGCTGCTCACCACACCAAGCTGTTCTGTTCAGGATGATACAAGCTTCTTCGGGCTACGGGTGACACACACACATACACACACACACACACACACACACACACACACACATATGCATTAACATGCGCACATAGACGTCACGCACAGACAGACGTACACACACACATACAGGAAACCGCACTGCCAGTGCACCGCTTGCGAGCCCGGCAGCTATGGAGAACCTTGAGATAAAAACAAACCTTTTCTCCATCCCCTCCAGAAGCAATAGACAGACTAGCATTCAGAGTTCGAAGGCGGCCGGAGACGTGCAAACAACATTAGACGAGAGGGTTTTCAGAGCGTGTGTGTGCGGTCGGTTTCACAGCTGGGATCATTTTGACAACAAATTAAAGTGATTTTGTGCTTGTGTTGTGATGAACTCAGGTGAAGGTTACCCTCGTCCCTTGAAGAGCAATTCGGATATAAAAGTTGAGCATGTATTGCAAGGGAAAAAGACGGAATATGGCAATATTTTAAAGAAAAACTTTTTTTTTTGGTGTCTGAGTTGGATTTAGACATTGTAAGAACTTCAGTATTTGTATTGGTAGAATAAACCTGAGGAGTCCTGAGGAGCATGAAACATCACCATAAGAGAGTACCTGTGATTCACTATATTGATACGACCCTGCATATATGTATGGGTGTGTGTGTATTTCTGTTTTTTTCCCTGCTCTCTCCTGTCTCACAAGCTGGCTTGGTGATTCTCACTTCAGGTGCGAGGGGTCCCGTGTTGGAGTCTTGAACGAACCCCCATTTATGTTAAAATCCAGCTACTTAAAGAGCATTGAAAACATAAAAAACAGATGTTAAAGGGTTAAAAATAAAAGTATTTAAAAAAATCAAAGATTAATCAATACCTTCGTGACGGGGAGATTCACAAAAAAATATATATATACAGTATATATAGGTATATATACAGTATATATATATAAGGAAGAGTATGCTGCACCAATCAGGAGCCAGGGATGGAACGAGGAAGTGGGAGGAGCCAAGACCAGAGGGCAGCTAGGCGGGCGACAGCAAGGAGCCACACAGAGCAACAATATGGATATACAGTATATTTATATTTGTGTGTGTGTGTGTGTGTGTGTGTGTGTGTGTGTGTGTGTGTGTGTGTGTGTGTGTGTGTGTGTGTGTGTGTGTATTCGGTGTCAAGCTGCACACCAATCCATTCAGGCATCAGCTGGGAAGTGCATAAAACCAACATGTCTAGAGTGAGGACAGGAGAAAAGACAGGATCATTTGAAAGAAGCAGCTGAAAGTTGAGTTCTACTTGTATAAAATCTCAAGAAAATCAGACAAATGTACCAAAAGTGGTCCGTCTATCAGGTATGTTGACTTGAGATAAAAAGGATTCTCATATTTACAACTGTTATATAAATGACTGCTGCAAAGAGAAGCTTTTCCACACTGTTTTCAGTGTGTTCCCATGCAGTCATGGAGCCATGCAGACGGCTGCCAGACCAAGAGTCCTGCACAGAGGGCACGGTTGGCACTGATGCTGCCCTGAGGGTCACTTCCCTCCGATAAAGGGGGAAAATCAGAAGGACAAAGGAATAGAGGATGCAGAACAGCACATAAAGCACAGTGGATTATGGGATGGCAATTATCTCCAATGAAAGGGTTCAGTTTGTACAGTAAAATAGATTAGGGAGGTTGATGGAGATGCAAATGCAATAGAAAAAAAAGGAGATGCATCGTTCAAAGGAACGGCAAAATCGAACCTGTGTTTGGAAAACTTTCATCAGGGAAAGAAAGACAGAAATATAACATCCTTTTTTCTTTACTTTTAATTCAAAGCAAATTCTGCATTTTTTAAATCTTCCCATACCACACAAAATAAGAGATGCCGTATCATGGCATGGATATAATCAATTAGTTTTTAAACTTTTCAACTGCGTAAAACTAACTTCCCCGACTCCGGCTGATTCACCCGCCAGTGCTTCATCTTTCTCATCCTCCACACACACCGGTATAGCGATGAAGTCCACAAGGAGCGAGCAAAATCCTCCGTATCTCACCTCAAGCATCTCTTCCCACATCTGACACGTAGCCACACAACACACAGACTCACACAGGAACACATGAAACCAAGGACGACGGAGAGTTAAACTAGCTATATTCATTACAAACCGAAACAGATGGCACCATACAGAAAGTGTACAGAAAGACGTTCTGCAAGAATGTACTGTACAGTATAAATGTGGCGGGGGACACTTGAAATCTGTAATCATGTTTGCGAGGGGTTGTTGTGGCGGCTGGCTGGTTGTATGGCGGGCACCCACACATTTGTGTACAGGGAGACAGATGCATTCTTACATAAGACTTTATATAAGGCTGCCCTGTCCTATCCAATAAGAGAGCTCCTTTTTCACTCGCGAGTGGGAAGGTTAGTGCGGGTTAAACAACTCTTCCTCAACACCGCCGCCACCGCCGCAGCTTAGACTCACCAGTCCAACCCGCCGGACTCCTGGCAACCAGGAAAGAAGGAAAGAAAGGCAGATTGGAGGGAGAGAGGACAGCTTCACATACTCTTCCATTCTGTAGGCCTCTCGCTAAGGCCAGGCTGAAAGCAGGTTAATGTCCTAGAATATAGATATTCGCCTCTATATATGTTTCTAAAAGGAAAGGCAGTCGTTCTAAAATCCTAAAGTTATTGAAAAAACTATAGGAATACTGACTTTTGAAAACAAAGCAGCAAAAGCGGGGGAATCAAATCCACGACCCGTCTTCCTCTAAAACTGCAAAGCTGACAGAGATGGCACAGGAGGAGCAGACTGGCCAAGCATGAAAGCAGATGTCTGAGGAGGCTGGAGACTCTCAGGGAGAGCTGGTACAAGAAAAGAAAAGAGAAACGCTGAATGGAGATGGATGGATGGATTCAGCGATAGCTAAAAATCACAGCGAGGAGGGGAGAGAAAGGGCACGAACTATGGAGGCGAACGCAGGGATAGCGAGCGAGTCTTCTCCCCGCAGCACAAACCGCCATTTCTCCCTCATTCAAAGGCAGTTAGCTCATCTTTGATGTATCTATAATTAGTCAGTACACACTATGAAGTGTTTTAAAAGAAATAAAATTGCAATGAAACACTCGAGCGCTCCAAACAGGGGCTAACATGCTCCAGAGCAAGGGGAGCGAGCAGGAGGAATTAACGGTGGGCCTTTTTGATGTGCTTGATCAGAAATGTATTTATTATCTGCTAAGGGGAGCAGTAATTAACCCGCAGACAGCTTGTTTTCTACGGGTCCTCTCATGTGTCAAACGGTTCATCCCGCCAGGCTCCGCTCACCACTCGCCTGCTCATGCGCACACGCCTCCTCTCTCCGTCCCGCCGGACCGCTTTCTCCTCAATTAAGTAGACAGTGTGTTCATATGTGTGTGTGCGTGTGTGTACGTGTGCGCATGCTTACGTATGAAGGAGCAAGAAAAACGCCAAAGTAATAAGCACAAACTGTATGGTAGCTGCTTTAAATCCCGTGAGAGTATTTACACAGAACTCCTGTAAAAGTGTGTGTCTTTGAGCGGAAACAACCTGGAGAGGATAACTTCATGTGAAAGAGGTGCCTCAATACAAACTACACCATGAAAAAAAAAAAAAATAAGAAGCTCACGCCTTGTCCTCATTCGACGAAAGCCTTAGTAACTGGTACTACTTTTTTAGCTACTGAGAGAGCTGAGCAGGTCCTAAAGGGTTAAGTGAGACATTGCAGACCACTGATTGGTCAATTTCTGACACGGATGGAGTATCATGCATGAGTCAATGGCAGGTACACTCAAACAGTCATGCTACTGTAGCAGTTGCATCATTCTGGTCATAGAAAAGGACTCCACAAAAACACGTGGGTCCATCGGGTCCTGATGGGTACAGAAAATTGGGAGGGTGTAAACCTGTTTGTTCCTGTAAGGCAGGGCGAGGTGAAGGATTGTCAGCGCTGATGGTCTACAGAAGCTGGGACACCCTCAAGGGAAACTGAAAAAGGCATATTTGACCACCTTGTCTCTTAGTGGGAACACAAAGATGATTCAAGTTCCTTCTTTGAAGGCGTCCTCCACACATTGCATCTAGTATAAGCTATATATTTATATATGCACGCCCTATATGGATGAAGCCTTTAAATTGGGGTGGGGTGGGGGTGGGGGGTTGTTCACATGACAAGGACATCATGTAAAAGAAACCAGCTTGTAAAGGCCTTTACACACAATAAAGTCTGACTGAAGGAAAAACACAGACAGGAAGACACAAACGGAGAGAATATCTAGTCTTCGTCACATAGTGAGAAAGCCCAGGAGATCGCAAAGCTGTCATGGACAAAACACTGCATGAATATTTAGCAGCCAAATTAAAATTACAAAATACCAAACAAAAAAAAAGAGTAGGTGAATAAAAGGGAAGAGAAGAATACATTCCTGGAAACACCAGTGGGACAAGCAGCCACCTTTAATACCCCGCTAGCCGAATATAAGCATTACGCCGTCTTCTCCTCTTCCCTTCCCGAGGACAGAATTGCCCTGAATAATATAGGAGGTGTGGAATCTAGCAGGAAATCCTGCAGACCTGGAATGATCATAGAGAGGCTTGCTAACACAACTAGTTACAAGGATACAGTGCGGCCGTTTGCATTAGCATCTTTTTAAGTGCTGATCCAGCTGGCGTTGCATGTTCCAAATATCATATCTTACTAGTTCTAATTTATCAGCGCAAAAATAACAGGAGGAAAAACCAGCGAAGGTTATGCCTTTTAAATCACATTAACGACACAGATCTTGAGTTTGCGTGACATATTTTAACAGTAAATACATATGAGAGGATAAAAAGCAGAACGCTACGAGCTACTAGCATACAAACATGACCTTCCCAACCATCAGCTGTGATTCATAAAGGCTGGTCTGACATGGCATGAATAATTCTCCATGATGATATCTGTAGAATGAATTTTAATTAGGAAACACGACTCATTAACACACTAACAGACGAGAAATTAATGATCGATAGGTGACGGCAAATCGCGCTACGAAATCACAATGAACTAAAGAGTAAAAAATAAAGCCTCGACCTCAGAAGACTTCATATAACCCACAAAGACACACTGTAGGCCAATTTAGATGAAGGGTGCGGTTATAAAGCCAAGAGGCTGGGCAAACTTTTATTTTCACCCTCCCCTGTGCACCATTAATTCCTTCAAATCCACTTCCCTCCCACCATCTTTCAACCTATCCTCTGTCTCTCTTTAAGCTGGGAGATCTGCATGCTCTGCAGCAGGTCTGCTTTAACAGTACCACTGTTGTTGCATTGCCGTCCCTACATTTATTTATCCAGCACTCTCCTTCCTCGTGCTTTCCTCGCGTTCTCGATGTCTTCTTGATCCATGCTTTTTCCTCAAGACTAGCATGGATCAAGATGTCTGATTTGGACCTTTTCCTGAGTTTGATACCAGTTTTTATTTGCATACCGATGTGATTTTCTGTGCGGACATGTGTGTCAGCATTGTATACATGAGTTGTCCTTTGAATAATAGCTTGAATGTGCCGATTTTCCAGTACGATCACATATATGACTGATTGCACTGACAGGAGTGCAGTGTGAGCACTT
Organism: Antennarius striatus; assembly: GCF_040054535.1. Classification (NCBI taxonomy): domain Eukaryota; kingdom Metazoa; phylum Chordata; class Actinopteri; order Lophiiformes; family Antennariidae; genus Antennarius; species Antennarius striatus. The sequence continues at coordinate 24,803,557 of NC_090778.1, forward strand.
GTGTGTGTGTGTGTGTGTGTGTGTTTCTGTTAGTGGGAGGTAGAAAAGACAAGCAGAAAACTAAAACACTCACCAGCTCAACAAAAGACAGGCCTCCGTAGCTGTGGGCCATGATGAAGACATTCTTGGCTGCAGCTTTGGACACAAAGTGGTCCCACACGTACAGCACGTGTTCCTCCGAGGAACCGTTTTCCTGCAACACACACACACACACACACAAAAATCAACTCTGATGTTACATCCGTGACAAAGAACGGACGGAAATCTTTGAAAGTCAAGCTGCACCGCAATAGGCAAACACGCAAGACATCTGTCAATGAGAATAAAAGCATCAATATAGTTATCAAGCTCTTAGAAATGGAATGTAACAGCACCAACACCTGCACCCTGAAGCCAGGCCAACAACAGAGGTAGAAAAGAGAAACAAAAAAGTGGCGGCCGCCGGAGGTGATTCCTATAAAGCGCCACGCTTCAGCAGATCAATAAGCCTTGCATATTGCAAATGCCCTAAATGTAAAACTCAATAGTCTGGGTGACGTAACGTTTAAATCTTAATTTGTACCCTGTTGCTGAATCGATGATCCATCTATACGCCAGTAGTCGCATAATGGAAACACAAGGAGGAAGGTCAAAGGAAAAAATTAGAGAGGAGATGTAGATGCACGCATACAAAACACACAAAGACTTTTTGCATCCTTGCACATGATCACAAATGAATGCCTTTTATGCTAGTTCTTCTCAGGCTCACCTGGATGCACAGACAAACACACACATACATGTGCAGGAACACACGCGCCACAGACGAGAAGACACGTTTAATTAAGCAGAGATATAAGCACTTATTCAGAGCTGGGAAGAACAATAGTTAAAGTACAGGCGAGAAAAGGCCATCCGTTAATGAACTTGTGACATCGATTCGGGACTTTGATTTCCTATCAAACTGTCTGCCTCACAATAGAAATCAACAATATACACACACGAGAGGCCGCACTACACACTGAGATTTGTTGTATCTAGATTCTTCGTAAACCTCACTTTCACAAAGCTTCTCTGCCTGCGTCAAGTCTCCCTGGAGGGAGAGGGCCAACTGGCGATCCAGCCACTCTGGCACCCCGATGCCGGCTCTACAAAGTTTTGTTCTGTCACGTGAAATTCTTCTAGGCTCATGTAAAACCCAGGAGAAAGATCTTACCACTGACCGAACCGGGGATCTTCTGATAAACGGACGCCTGCTCTATATCTGCGAAACACTAAGGTGGTGAAACTGCTAGATTCCACTTTAAAATATTACAACACGGGATCCTAATATGACATCACACACACACACACACACACACACACACACACACACACACACACACACACACACACACACACACACACACACATAAACACACACATATTCATACAACATCCCCTTAATTATCAGACAGATGTATATAAACACAAAGCTCTGAGGAGGTGTCTTCCCTGTTAGTTTTTAAAAACGCGTTTGTATTTTACAAAGTGAACCGGAGCGCTATCACAGAAAGACAATCGTTTTAAAGTTTGTTGTCTTAAAGGTGATAATGAGGGGGGGGGGGTGTATCCCAGGTAAAATGTTACAGAAAAAAGAGCTTGAACTTCAATTTTAAACAGATGAATGCAGCTTTGCGTGTGTGTGTGTGTGTGTGTGTGTGTGTGTGTGTGTGTGTGTGTGTGTGTGTGTGTGTGTGTGTGTGTGTGTGTGTGTGTGTTTATGAAAGGGGGGGGGTGCTATCTGATGATGCACTGATGTGCGTTTTGGTTGTTCTGTTTGTCTAGAGGTAAATTAACCTGTCAGAGTGTTTTTGTTTACTGCTTGGTTTTTAGCGAGAGGTGGGAGGAGTGGGTGTGTGTGTGTGTGTGTGTGGGGGGGGGTGGGGGGGGAAGATGGGGGATTTGTAAACGACAGCACCAACCTCCATTTGCGATGTGTGTGTGATGCAAGAGCAGGCAACTCCACTCTGCCCTGCCCTTCTGCCATCAGAGCGGTGTGTGTGTGTGCGTACGTGTGTGTTGTTCTTTGTGCGCCGTATGAAAGGCTGTGGCATTAAAGCCTTTTGAAGCCTCCCTTCTCTCTTCCCGGCCACCTCGTCCTTTACGCGTATCCGTTGCGCCCGTTTCGTCTGCCCACCTCCCTCCATCGCCTTCCCAACCCCCCTTTTCAATCTTATTTGTCCTCCTCTGCTGACGCCACCGCTGTCATCCTCTTCGCACTCCTCCATTTCCTGTTTCGTCCACCTCTCCCATCCACCCTGGAGTGACAACGTCTGACACGGGAGACGTGGCAGGCTTTGCTACTTTACGCAGCACCTTTACGCGTTCCAATGTACCATTTAACTTCATCCACACTTACATAATTATAAGAAACGCCGCCTGGTTGATGTCCCCGTGGAGTCAGACGAGTCCCCGAGTGCACCTGACTCCATCACCCACACACACACACACACACACACACAATGCACACTCTTTGCCAACATCTGCAGTGACAAGCGACAGAGTGACTGACTACCTGGCATGGCGGTGTGGTGAATTATCTGAGCAGCATTTGCATATAGTCGCAATTATTTTCTGGGGTTAATTAGCAGCAGTGGAGCGAGCCGCCCTACGAGACCAGCTTCCTGTCACCAGTCCTCACGCAAAATCTTGGTTTTATTTATTTATTTTGCGTAGTTTTCCCACACTGTTAGCGTGGATTTTATTTGTGTGTGTGTTGTGTGTGCATCTGCCAGCATTGATAGGAGAATAGCATCCCAACTGCACACCTGTTGCCAGCATCCTTCAGCCACGACTGTCAAGGGATGTCTGTGTGTGTGTGTGTGTGTTTGTGTGTGTGTACTGGATATATAGAGATCCATATTGTCCCCCTCTAGAGAATATAAGTCTCTAAGCCAGACAGTCTCTAAATGCTGACAGCTAACTATTGTCAGAGACAAAAATGCAGAGACGAGAAGCATCCAATATGTAAAGGGGTATACACTACATCTGTTTGTGTCTAGCCGACAGACACACACACACACACACACACACACACACACACACACACACACACACACACACACACACACACACACACACACACACACACATTATTAAATTGTTGGACGTCGTCTACACAACGTTGTGCATGACTGTTGTACTTACATTGAAAGTTTGCCTTCCATTTTTAGTTCCAAAAATGTGTTTAATTTAGCTCTTCCTATTATGTTACAATAAAACATCTGCACTCATTTCCACGAAACACAGAAGTTGTCCCGCGCAGTGCTTGCCCAGAGTTAATTCATTATAATGAAGAGCAGGGGGAGCAGAGGAGAGGAGAGAGCTGTAGACAGAATAACAACCCCAACGCCAACACAAACCCAGGGTCTGACCAACACAGGAAACGATGAATCTAACAACATCAAGGCTCTCTGACAAACAAGCACTTCAGCCTCCCCTGCTCCTCCTTTCTGCTCCTCCTCCTCAGTCGTCCAAACCACACAGGACTTGGGAGAACTTCTGAGGAAGCTGGAATTTGGAGATGTTGAGGGATGTGGAGCAGAAGGAATCTAGTGGAGAGCCGTTATAGTTAATACATGGCAGCACAATCCTTATTGGGTTTTGGATTGGTTTCAATGTTGAAAAGAGAAAAAAAAACTTCCTATAACTTCAGTCAAACTTCCCCAGGAATTCTGGACTTAAACAAGGAGGTAGAAAGAAATTCCACGGTAGATTTTTCACACTTTCCCACTGACAGACTGTGATTGGTGGACTGATTTTCATCTCAGAGCGTAAACCCACCTGCAGCCCAAGTCGTTGTATTTATTTTATGTTCCGATCAGCAGGAAACAAGATGGTTTTATCTGGCCTAATGATTAAATATTAAATAAGCAATGTACATAATTATGTTTGGCTTTAGAGAGTTAACAGACTTGGTTGGTGTGTGTGTTTGTGTGTGATTGAGTTTGTGTCTCTCTACACACAATTAAAAAGTGGACCTCAACGCCACCTGTTTCCCATTGCTTGCTAATCAACGGCCGGGACGTTTTCTCCGTCGGATCTCTTTTTCCTTCCCTTCTTCCCCTCCCGTCTTCCTTCCGTTGCTTCACTTTTAAGGGAGGCAGAGAGCTGAAGTTAGCTAGAAGCTGTCTGGGAGTTGATGGGTCTGCTAGAATGGGGCGTATGGGGGTGGGGAGGTATGGAGTAAATTAGCAGGAGAGATGGGAAAATAATGACTGTGGCATTGTGGGTAATTAGCAGGTATAGTACCTATGGAGAGCTGGGAATATAATGATGTGAGAAAGAGACAGAAAAAAAAGGGAGAACGAGGTGAAAAACGTGTGCAAGACTAACAAGAGGGGGAACCGCATGTGTGTGTGTGTATGAGAGAAAGAGTGGGAGAGAGAGAGAGAGAGAGAGAGAGAGAGAGAGAGAGAGAGAGAGAGAGAGAGAGAGAGAGATGGAGAAATGTACATGTGAATGAAGGGATATACCGTATAAGGAGAGGGAAAGTGAGCTAGAGAGGAGGAGAGAGAAACTATAATGTTCATGTCATCCCACGTGCAGATTAGTGCACTCAGACTGTATACAATAAAATAGCGTGACCTTGGGCGGGGGTCAGCCTGCTCTGACAATATTTGCCAGGGCATTGTTTCAAATCAATAACTCATTAACAAAGTACAAAGGAAGTTGCTGTGGGTTTGTGAGATTCTTTATTAGAAAAGAGCGGCTACGGGCCAGAAAGGTCATCGCTGTGACATCTCGGCTAGCCTCGCGCCGCCGCTCAGATTGTCAGGTGAAATTACTGCCAGCCATTAATTGACATAAGGCAAAGGAGAGCGGGCAGGCAGACAAGGCTGTGTTTGTTCCAGGATGACCCTGAGGTGCTGCGTGTGTGTGTGTGTGTGTGTGTGTGTGTGTGTGTGGTTCTGTATGTCTTTATTTGGGTCAGCCTGTATCCACAACAGTGTTGTGTGCATAGAAAGAGAGAGAGGGAGGGAGAGGGAGCTCGGTAGGAGGGGAGGTGTGAGGGAGGGCAGGATGGATGTGTTTGATGGTTGACCTGACTAGAAGATTGGGAGCAGGGATCTGAGACCAACTAACACTGGTTCTGCCTTGAGCAAACACACACAAACACGGACAGATGTTATGTGCTAGTCAGGAAAACGAGCACGAAACCCGAACGCGCTTGCTCCCCTTAAAAACTTTATCACCTTCAAGAAAAAACAAACATACAAAGTTGAAGTTAAAACACGCCCTTCATCTGGTTTCATTGGATTTAAACATGAAAACTCAGCTCATACAGTTTGGATTTAAACACTTAACACTCGTAACCACACTCACAAAAAACACAAAGATGGCATCCAGCCAATTTGCTCTCTGCAGTGAGCAGGTGAGCTGCCCTCCAGCCTTGTTCATTGACCTCTCTCTGACCAAGTTCAGAGGTTAATCAAGTCCCTATCTGTCCTTGGACATGCTGAGCTTCACTTCCTGGCACGACCAAGGGTCAAAGGTCAAATAAACCCTGTCTGTATAATTGCTTGTGGGCCACAGATTGGGGCAACGGGGTGAAGGTGACAAAAGGCAAAAGCAAAAAAAAAAAACTCATCCCATTGAGAAACACCATAGCGCCGGGTCGAATGCAATTAGTGGTGTGTGCGATTGTGTGTTCCGTGTCTTAATGTTTGTCATCCAATGTGTGTTGATGCTGTGGGTTTGTAAGCAAGTGAATCCTCGGGACATTGTGTCGTATGGTGTGAACACGAAGAAACGGGACGTCGTCTGCTAAACAGACAAGGGCAAGAATCTCCGCCGGCCCCTGTGGACGGCTGCAGCTGGGAATTATGGGTCTGAGAGAGAGGCAAGGTCTAAATAATGGATGCTCCTTCCTACAGGTGACACACACACACACTGTACTGTCCACGATACACGAGAACCGGAGACTACGATATGCAGAAGAGCACCCGTTTGTACCAAAGATGAAAATAAAAATACTTTAAATCAAGGGAGGGAAACAAGAGCTTTGGTGGAAACACTTCCAGAGTGAAGCTAGAACACTTCCTCCATGCTTTTATTTCTGAATTTGAACACAGTGAGGTGTTTCCTCTGCAAGGCAGTCTCTCCATCTACGACATCAGGATGAGGGCCTCCTCCTCCTCTGACATTTACTCAAGGTATAAATGTGTGATAAGAGATGAAGTGTGAAAACGTCAAAAAAAAAAAAAAAAAGAAAAAAAAAGAAAAAGAGAAAAGTATTCCAATCATTTATAAAAAATAAATAAATAAAATAAGTGGTGCTCAAAAAGGCGTAGCTGTGTTTTGTCCCCTTTGCTCTTTTTTTCCCTTCTTCTTTCCAGGGCCTGCTGGCCTAATCCCAGCCAACCAGCCTTGGGTGAACTCTTTGGAAGCTTCTTAAGCCCATGAATGTGCCTTTTGTTCCTGCCATTCCTCCGCTTGGCTGACAGAAAATAGCTAACTGGATTAGTGCTAAAATTCAAAGTAAAGTGAACTCCCAAACTTCTATATGGCAAAGTGCTAAGAGAGCATCCCCCCCTTCCCCCTTCAACTATCCTCATCAGCAACCCCCCCCCCCATCAGACTTTCTATCATTCCATCCCTCCTCCACCCCCCCACCCCCCAAACATAACCCGGTGGTGTGTGATCTGGAGGAGAGGAGAGGGATTAGATAAGGTTGAGAGGTTGCACACTATGAACCCAGGGCTAAAAAGTGAGATTCCTAAAAGCAGTTAAGAGCTTATTAATGTGTGTAAGGAAGCGTATTAATCAACTCAACTCTATCAGGGGCCTTGTGTGTGTGTGTGTGTGTGTGTGTGTGTGTGTGTGTGTGTGTGTGTGTGTGTGTGTGTGTGTGTGTATTTATGTGTGTGCGTGTGTCATTGTGAGTCGGCATTGTAGGAAAAAGAAACGCACAACGTGATTTTTTTGAGTCACAAAGAAAAACAAGATCAAGATTCGTTTTTTTTTTTTTTTTGAGGAAAAGTTTGATTTCATTGCACTACGAGTAGAAGAGCTGACTGTTGTGTGAATGTGTGTGTCTGGTGTGTGTGTGTGTATGTGTGTGTGAATGGCTGTGTGCAGGTGGTCCAACAGCTCAGTGGGAGTTAGAGTGTGAGGTGTAGTGAATAAAAAGGTTTGCATGTGCATGTGAGTGTCTGTGGGACGGTGTTTAAAAAAACTGTTCTGTTAAAGAGGTTTGATTTGATCCACCACCCACCCTGACTCACAGAGGTGAGGGACACACACACACACACGCACACACACACACACGCACGCACGCACACGTCAAAACCTTAGTTCCATTTCTACCTCCTTTACACTTTTGTCTTCTGGTATGTGTGTGTCTTTGAATTTCTGCATGTGTGTGTGTGTGTGTGTGTGTTAGACCGCTCACTCTGGGGCCGACAGAGACAGAGCAGCGGAGAGCAAAGCCATGCAGGAGGAGGAGTGGACGATGGCGGCGAGGTCATATGTACTACCATCCTGCTGACTTCTGAGTCAGAGGTCAAAATTCAAGGGGCAGCGACGCTCTGGCTCATTGATCTTAATCCTGAGGCTCTCAATCCCTTCATCTGAGGATGATTGAGTTTAACTGGAAAATGTAAACCTTCGAAATGACTCCAATTTTTTCAGGCTAATGAGGATTATTTTGTGTTTTCCCTCTGCTGTGAAAATGTTATTTTTTTATTCACCTCAAAGTTTTAAATAAATAATGAATACATTTTAAATAAGACCGAACACTTGATTATCAGTATCATACCTACGCATCCCTTCACATGAAGCTTCGGCTGGCTCGACTTACTCATCTCGTCAGTCCTGACTTCCATCTCATGGAATTTTGAAATAGCGAAGGCTGTTAAACTGAGCAGCACCAACCGGGGCCTGCATGACGCACCATTACAATGACATGAAGTCATTACATGACTTATAATATGGGCCTCGTGTCAAATAGTGTGAAATGAATTGTAGGGAGTAGGAACCAGCACACTAGTGTGTGATCTGACACCACTGGCCAGGTAAAAAAGAAGGGCCTTCATCTGAAAATGTATAAGCAAATAAGAGCTTTTTATGGAGGAAACTGAGTTTTGTTGTTGTGGATGAATATAAGACATCATAAAGTTTGATTCTCACTTTAGTTTTTAGTTTGTTTTCACAATTAAATTAATGTATAAAAAAAATAAAAAAAAGATCTCCTTTGTTAAACCACAAGGTAAACTGGCTAAGCTAGGTGCCTCGAGCGTGGTGTGTTCATGTGTGTGTGCGCGATTGGGTTGCACAGTCAATGCAGTATGATAAGAATGTTGCTGTGTGTTTGCAGAGTGTGTGTTAGGGAGATAATAATCCCAGCGGTCAATAAAGAGTGAAGGGCCAGAGCCGGCTGACCAGCCCACCATCTGAGAGAGAAAGAGAGTGAGAGAGAAAGAGGGAGAGGAAGAGGGAAAAAGGGAGGTAGCCATGTGGTTAACACTTGCTCACTGAGAGGCGACTGGAGCCCGGCCAACCTCTTCACACACAGGCTGACCACACAAGAGCCTCTCTTTCTCCCTCTGCCTCCCATCCTCCCTTCATCCCTTGTTACCTAACGTTTCCTTCCCTAGCATCCTCCCACCTTCCATCCTTCTCCTCCCCCATTCTGCACCATCTCGCCTCTTTTGTTTCTTCCAAACTTGGCTGAATTCCTCACTCCCCATTTTCTCACCTATGCCTGGCCTCCCACCTCCTCCTCCGACCTCAAACTGTCACCCTGTCCACCTCCCTCGTCATTTTGACGAGCATCTACGCTTCTCTCGCTCTCTCTTCCTTTTTTGCATCTCTTCCCTCCCTCCATCCCTTTGTCCCTCCCTCCGTCTCGCTCCAACTTACCCGTATGGGGATGCGTTCGGTCTCCATCTCTTTCTGCGGGTTGCGGTACTTCTCGTAGAATTCTCTCTTCTTTTTGCCCTCCTTATCGTCTTTGCGTTCCCTCTTTTCGGCGGGTTCCTCCGAGGGTTCGGCAGGAGAGGGGAGAGGAGACGACTTAGTCGGCTTCTCCACCTCTAGGTAGTTCTCATTGGGGTTGAGCACCATCACACCATAGCCTTCCTGAAACAGACGTGCTTTTATCAGCATCGTATAACTGTCACAATGAGTGTTTAGCCATTTGAGATATTCTAAATTCACTGATTTGACAACAAAGCATAATAGAAAACTATATTTAACAATATCATCTAATAATAAAGTACATTTATATTAAAAAATAAAAAATAAAAGGTTGAGAACATTAATAAAAAGCAGAAAAATACAAAGTGAAACTGCATATTACTGCTTTTTAAAAAAACTGTTTGTAGATTATTTTTGATTTTATAAATGCCTGTGTGAACGTCACTCAACCCATAATTTGACAGAAGTTTTTTTTTTAAATGTTTCTTCTGCTCTTTAGCTTCAGAAATAGACAAATAAACTTAAAACGTACTCGGGAAAGACGCTGGAACAACATCTAGATAATCTCTAAAAAAATAAATTAAGGGAAGTTCAATGTGGTCACGGATCCAGATGGTCGAGAAAGAAAATCAGAGAGACAAAAAAAAAAAAATAGAGATGAGATGCAAAAGCAGAGAGAAAAGGGATGGCAGGAACAAGACAGGAGGGAGTTGTGACTGCAGGGATGAATCTGAGAAGTAACTGGGGGATTGGAATTCAGCGCCGGTGGTTTCAGTCAGTGAGCAGCATTTACTGACTCCAAAGGCCACATGTCACTTAATACCAAACCCAATCGATCTCGCCATCACTCAACGGACGAGGTAGGCAGCGACTGCATGTGTACCTGGTGTCCCTGCGTTTGTGTGTTTGCGATTTGAAACCTGTAAGAGTCAAAAACCTATTCTTTTTTTTTTTTTTAAAAAAAGAAGAAAAAAAAGGAAAAGACAAAGATTTTAAAAAGTAAGGTTTTAAATAAGAAGACTGAATGATTGAAACCGGCGTCGGGACACGGCTTCAATGCGCCGTAAATTAGAATTGAAACAATAAAAACAACCCAAAAAAGAAGAGGAGTCCATGACATTTTGTAAAAGAAGAATGACAAGAGGGGGGTATTGTGAAGAGAAGTATGTTTTCTCTTAGCCTTTAGTTATTTCTTAAACTTGGAGGCCGTTTTAATTAAATGTGTTTATTATCTTAAGCACTCCTAAAACTAAAGCAGGAAATGGAAGGATTCCTGTTTCATTTTGGTTTTGCTTTTTGCACACGACCCCGCCATTGTGACTATGCATGCAAACTAAAACTTATGGGTATAACACACACCCACACACACAAAAGACACACACTAAGGAGAAGGAAAGTCAGCAGTGCTGACAAAAGGACCTTCAGGAGATGTGAGAGAAGTTAAGAGAGGCGGCCGCGTTCAGCTTCCTCTGCAAAACGCCATCACACGCAAACTGTCTTCTCGAGGCGGTGCGTTCTCCTTTTCCTGTAATAAGTGTTAACACAATGTGCTCGCATGAGTGTGTCCCTTCTGTGCCCGTCTGACCTACTACACACCCCTTTCCTTTAGCACCTGCCGTGTGTTGACAGCAGCAAAATCAAGCTTTCTCACTTACTCAGACTAAAAAAATTGGTCCGATTCTGCTCGTCCTACTCCGGTGGACGAATCTGGAACATTTACATTTGAAGATGTTTAACTTCAAAAATGATTTGAGGTGAGAGGCTTCACATTTATCTACATATTTCTTCAAACCTGGACTTTGTCTCTGTGTTTTTGTCGAGGGTCCTTGGCCCTCCTCAGGCGTCACTTTGACATTTGAGCGATCGAGTGCAAAAAAAAAAAAAAAAAGAGACAGAGGAGGAAGTGATGAGAGACATAGATATGATGAAATAACCACACAAAGACAGGATGGAGGAGGAAGGAGAGCCAGAGACGCAGCCCGACCAGACCCACACCAGCTTTGTGCCACTGCCCACTGGTGGCAGCCTGATAAAATAACTGACAAGACCAGTTCAGCCAGTGGCAGAAGCCCCAGTTATGATTTGTTTAATACAGTGCTGGGAAAGAAAATGTTTGCATTGAAAAAAAAATTAAGAGTGACAAAAAAAATAACAGCATTTTGTTGTGTTAATTGAACATCATTTAACAGGAAGACAAATAAAAACAGATTTGTGTATTTCTCCTTTCCTGGGATCCCGGTTCAGGAGGCCAGGAGTCAGAGGTTTAGCAACACTGATCCTCGTGTTCTCGGGATAACCCTTCCTGCCCTGCGACCATGTTTGGTCTTGTGTGCCCTTACCCCTTACCCCCCCGACCCTTTACTGGTCAGTAACCTGTCCTCGAGTGCCCCCCTGTCCTTTGGTGTCCTCGTGCTAACTGAGTGGCTTATACCCCATTGGAGAGGCTAACCTACCTAACCGGGCTAACGGCGCTAACCCTTTCAGCTGTCCAGTCACCCAGAAGGAGATCGCTGTAAAGGCGACCAGCGTCCCCCGGCATACTAAGTCTGGAGGAGCGGGGGCCGCCAACTTCACCTCTATGTCGGAAACCATCATTTATTTGAACACTGAGAGGTCTGTGTTGGTGTCAGAACAACACTGCTCTCCCTGCCCAGACACTTCCTCTTCACATTCTTCTCTCCATCAACCCCGATGTACAACTCCAAGCTTAATGCTAGGGGGGTGGGGGTGGGGGCCCATAAAGCAAAAGGTTTTCTTAACATTTAAAATAAATAACTTGAATTCAAATCGGTGGATTTTACAAGAGGATATATGACTACTGCAATTGTCTGCAATCAAATTAAAAGTGTTGGAGGGAAAATAATGTTCAAATTAAAGAGTGTTGAAGTGTTTCCTCAAATCCCACAGAATTTCTCCCACACAGCTAAAATTTTCTCATCTTTAAGTCTCTAAATCTCTCCATACATCTCTCAAGAGGGAGGTCAGTCGATGTGTGCGTCTCCAGCTCACACACACACACACAAAACACACACTAGACACACACACACACTGGACACACCTGCTAAATCAGATCTTTGTGTTTTGACGTGCTGTCAAAGTGTGAATCTTACACAAACGCACAACGCAAACCTTAGGTCACCCCTCTTTTTATATCACAAAATCTCTCGCTCACTCGTTGGGTCACTTAGGCTTTGTCCTATACACACACACACACACACACACACAGACACACACACACTGCTTCAAACACACGGTCTCGTAGCGTTGGGTCAGTTTTGTCTTTCTGTTGCAGTGTGCAGGCTAAGTCTCTTCCCATGCCCTGTGGGTGCCCCTGTGGCACCGCCACACTGAGCCCCTGCCCCGGGGCCAGCGGTCAAGAGGGTCGCCCCGACCCCTCAAAAGGGGGGCACCCCGACCCCCGTCACCCCGCTCGGGATGCTGCTTAGCGCTCCTTTGTCAGGCTGTCCCGCAGCAGATAGCACAACAAAGAGTGCCGCTGCTACGGAAACCAGGGCTCGTATCATCATCGCGACTGAACCTGTCTCTCGCCACCGCCTGTTCTCCCCATAGGCGTCACTGTAAAGCTCTTTAGTTCACTACGCCTTTGTATCTTAAAAAGAAAAAAATATATATATGGAGCTGCAAATGAACAATTACTACAAAATTATCATATAAGCATAATTTAAGTATAGCTGTCTGGACCGCATTGTCGATACGCTTTTGATGACAACAACGTGGCCTCTTCACAGCAAAATGAGACGCTCTAGACCTTCGAAGGCAACGGATCATTATTCCCCCTTCCAGTCAATGTTACTTGAAAAGGAAGTGGACGGCGTGTTTGTGTCTGTTTCCCGCCGTGTGGGTGAGTGTACAAGTGTAAGAGAGAGTAAATAAGATGTCCCTTAAAGACAGCAGCACCTCCACGTTTTCCAGAGGCATTGTAATGAAATGAAATGTGTCTAATACGCTGGAGTGGGGTGGGGTGGGGGGGACGCGAGGCGGCCAGACAGAGAGGGTGTTTCATCTGAGCGTGTGTGGAGCTCGGCGAAGCTTTGATGTGAGAGCTCTCATGTAGCAAGCAGGGCTTCGGGCACAGGGAAAAGGACAGCACTTGACAGGTACAAAGCGTGGCTGATAGAGGTCACGGGTGCACGCGGCGAGGGAAGTGAATAGCGCGCTCGTGTAAATTTGAGGTTTTATCTGCATTGGTCGCTGAATGGGTGCATGTAAATGTCTGTTTGTGTTGTATTTTAGTCTATTTGGAGCTGAAGTTGGAAGAATTAGCCGACGAACAGGAAGTTTCTTTTGACGTTTCATCTCGGGCAGAGTGTTTTATTCCTTGTTCTGTCGGAGGCTGTCAGAATCAGAGCCAATGGCGATCCCTTTTTCTGAGCGAGCTTCTCTCCGTTTCCTGATTTCACCAGTGCTCGGCTCCCGATTGGCTGCCGAGGCTAGACTGACAAGGGGGAGAAGGGGTCACCCGGCACGGCTCGGCCAATAAAAGAAAGGAAGAGGGGAGGGACTTCTCGAGGCTACAGTTGGGTTTTGAAAACCCGAATGAGGCAACAATGGCTGACCGAGAGAGAGAGAAGGGAATAAGTGAGAGTCGGGGGGTAAGTGGCTGAAATACGAAACAAAATCGTAAAAGACAAGTGAGAATCAGGAGGGAGGAAGACGCGAAGTGTTCAGAGGTACGAAGATGAGTGAGGAGGTAAACACAGTAATAACCTGGAGTCGCTCCCTCCCTCTCAGGGCCACCGTGCTCTCCATGACCTTCCCTGTCTCCGACTCAACATGAGCTTTTATTTTTTCTCTCTCACAGGGCCCCTTTATCCATCCTATCCCCATCTTTTCTTTCTTTCTCTCTTTTCCCACTCCCACTCTCACGGAGGCTGAGATACCACACAGATCGCACAGTAATGTCAGATTAAGTCACGGTGCCCCCTTTCTCATTTCAACACAGCTCCAGTCTGAGACCCCTCCCCATGCCCGCGCCGAAAGAAGAAGGGTGGGAAGAGCGGTTACTGTACGCCAGGGCGATGGAGACATGCAGATTCTCAGGGTTTGATGCGAGAGGGGATGAGACGGCGTTGTCATCAGCCTGTCAGCGCAAAAATCAATCATCCTCTTGATCACAAGGAATACCCAGGAGGCCGAGCGAACGCTCGCAGAGGAGACCTGGATGTTGCTAAATATTGCTATGCGACACTAAAATGTAAAGTTTGATGATGGAAATAACTCGATACAGAGAATTAGGTTGCGTTAACCGGCATAAATGGCAAGACACACACAAGATACAAGCACTCCAACTCGCTCTTTTTGATTCCATCCATATCTTTGTGTGTTCAAGCGATCAATCGAGGAGCTAAGGCAAACGTTTGCGGAGCAAAAGTGAGCTTCATCTCCCCATCTGTTCTCCGAGTTAATTTTAAAACAAATCACCCACTGCAAGGGTTTCCTCCTCTAATAAAGAGTCAACATTTAATTAAGTTTGTCTAATTCGACTTTTCGCTTCAAGTTCAAAAGACTGTATTCGACGTTTGCTCTGCGCTAATGTAGCCGTACCCTAATTTGGTCCAAGTAAATAAACCTCTGTGGTAATAATTGTCTTTTTTCTTGATCTTAATGAGCCCAAATAGTTCAGGTCAGAATGAGAGGACAACCTTTTGAGCTAGTCAAGTAGCTGCGTCTGTAATAAGCAGCGGCATTTTTAACCTTGGCATGAATTGTCTGGGCTCATTTTGGATATTGTTTATACACGGAGTTGAATATTTATAGATGAGTTCAAAGTGGAGCAGTGGGGTGGAGGAAGTGAAGAGAATAGCACAGCTTCTGATCCCTGATGCCTCAGCTTCTTTTCATGCTCGCATTTACATTTCTTTCTTTCCGTTTCTCTTTTCTTTTTCTTTCCCGTCCCATCTCGCTCCTCCCGATCCGTCTATTTTCAGCACCTTAATGACAGGATAGACGTAAAGACACTCAAATAAATAAATAAATAAATAAATAAATAAAACACCCAACAACAAACAAACAAAAAAATAAGTAAAATGCCAAAGCCGTTTTAAGTGACGATTATTTACCGAAGTCTCTTCGTTGGGGCGGTATTCATGTTCAGGGGCCGCGAGACAATCTCGATGTCTATACAGTCGATGTCACGTAAACACGCGTGTACAGACACACAAATACATGCACAGGCGTTGGAGGCCTGCTTCATCTGCTCGCAGCGTGATGCACGCAGAGGGAGGTGCGGGGTTGGGGGTGGGGGTTGCTAGATTGGGGGCGGATGAAGCATTAATCACCGTCCAGGTGGAAATTGTCAGAGCTATCGATTGCACAAGCAAATGTTACACAAGTCATTTGTCTTTTTGGTGTGTGTGTGTGTGTGTGTGTGTGTGTGTGTGTGTGTGTGTGTGTGTGTGTGTGTGTGTGTGTGTGTGTGTGTGTGTGTGTGTGTGTGTGTGTGTGTGTTACAGGAGTGTCAGCATGTCGCTCACAAAGTTCACTCTGGTATTTCAGAGCCATCTCACCAGCGATCAGCCACGCGTTCAATTAGAAGGCATCCTAATGAAATATATCAATGGTTTTGATTATAATTTTTAATGTTCGTCATTTAGATTCAATTTTTAACAAACTTAATAATACCGAAAGTCATTTCTCAGCCAGAAAGGTTGCTGGCAAAGATCATCAAATCGGTTAAGCACAACAAAAGAATAATATTTCCATTACGCTTTAATATTGCCACATGCACACATGGCAAAGGAAATACAGTAAGCAGGAAGAGTCGACAGCCCACAGAAGGAAAGCTTTGGGGAAATAAATACAGGAAACTCATTCTGACGCCGTTAGCATTTTGATTTATATATTCCATATTGTCTCCCCTAAGCATACACATGTATTTTTAATGAGGGCACAGAGAGATATAGATCATGGAATGATAGGTGCCTCCCTGCCCTCCTGCCTAACTATTTAATGTATAAATCAGGGAGAGGGGTGAACAGAGGAGGAGGAGGAGGAGGAGGAGAAGCCACAAAAGAGCTAAGATAGGATGAGTGGAGGCGTCCCAGGAGCGGTGTCAGGAAGGCCACTGTCGGCTGGGCGTGGAGGGTGGGAAGACGAAACCCCCGAGCTTGACGTGGGTCCGAAAAAAGAATGAGTACGGCGCTAAAATGACAATTTCTAATGATGATGAGTGTAAAGAAATAAAGACTCCTCTTCTAAATCTCCTTTCTGGACATGATTAGATAAAATAATGGAGACTGACTGTCAGATATCCAACACCCGAAGATGCTAAAAGGTGAACGGTGCCAATGGAGTAAAGAAATCCTCTAGGCCTCCTGCCTGGCAGTTCCAAACTCAGCATTCTTCTACCAATATATTCACTATCTCTCCTCTAGACATGTGAATTCTTATTGAGCACCGCCGATGAATGATCCTACTTCACCATCTGGACAGGTAGTTAGTGCGTTAACACACATGAACACACACACAGTCGGTACAAGAAGCACTGCCATATGTGCAGACTCTAGCCGGCCGGGGTCAACGGTAGGACACATCTAAACAGTGTAGACACCCAAACATATGTATGCATGCATATGTATGCCCCGATCGAGTCGAATAAGTAACAAGTAAAGAGGATGTCCATATTTGTTCACATTACATTTAGATCAATCATTTATTTCATGTCAGAAGAGTAAAAGTTAAGTAAAAAATAATTTTGAAGGTGTAGATGTAGTTTCAGGGACCATCCACCAGTAAATTGCACCGGATTGGTGAATAATGACACCAAGCTGTTGCACCCAAGGTATTAATCTTCCTGAACATCACAAGTCCACTATGACCTTCACAGGTCAAAGGTCAAAGAGGAATCCCTTCACCCCTGGCTTGTTATTGTGACCTGGGAGGGAGAGTCAAAGAGAGAACCGGTGGTCCTGTCGACTAGTGCCGACTGTTGCTATGTGTAGCCCGTGTATGTGTGTGTGTGTGTGTGTGTGTGTGTGTGTTAAATGTCATCGCAAAGAAGATGGAATTTGTTATTTTATGAATGTAAAATATTCATTTGGAACAGCTGTGGTATTCTACACTGAGGGAGAGCGTAACAGGCTACTATCATGCAACCGGCCGTAAATCTGACAGCCGCAGTATCGCCGCAAAAGACAGACAACCGCAATTACACAGACGCACTCCAACAGTCCAAGAATCTAACCCCTCTCTAAGTGGAGCCACGCCATAGGTCCGCAAGTCAGGGGGGAGGTCGCTGCAGCCAATCACAAGCTATGTTTGAAGTGTGAAGGGTAAACACTATGGCCGCTCTGTCCTGCCATTTTCCTCTGCTTATTTTCACAGAATGTAACCTAGAAAAGAGGTGTCGGAGGAGAATACGGCGTATCCGTGCGCCTGTGTGTTCCAGCGCTTTTTCCATAGTGTCATTACCACACGGTGGGGTTTATGCATCACGGCACACACATGGGGCTACGCATGTATGTTGGAATCCTCTTCATCCTCTCACCATAAGGACAAATACACATGGAGAAAGCCATGCTGTGGCAGCTAAGGAAGCCATGCATGCAGCAATAGACATTTTCCTATTAACCCAACGTAGCTTTCAAAAACGGTTGAAAGCAATTTACCACGGAAAGCGGCTGTAAAACACGTCCTCTCTCTTCGGCTCTCACACACACACACCAACCCCCCACCCCACCCCACCCCGCAGCCACAATCCTCACTAGAAGCCCTTTCAAATCTACCACTTTTTTTTTTTAAAGACCACCTGTTGTCTATTATTTTTACATACGGCTTTTCTCATAAATCATAACATTCTGTAATTAATCAAGCTGTCAAAACAGGGACCGGGGGTCACCTGGAGGGGTCGGAGGTGGTTGCAGGGCCGATGGAGGTCAGGGTCACACCGCATTCCTCATTATCAAGTTGGGATGGGAGAGGGGCCAGGCAAACAAAAGCGAAAGCAGATGGAGAAGGGGCGAGGGGGTGGGGGGGTGGAAAAGAGAGCAAGAGATCTAGAGAGAGAGAGAGAGAGAGAGAGAGATATTGACAAAGAAAGTGAAAGAAGCTGTCAGCTGCCTACAGACAGGGGAGGCAATTCTGAGGAGGGAGACATCACATAAAGAGGTGGAAAAGAGGAAGGAGGAAAAAAAAAAAGGAAGGGCATGAAATAAGAACAAAAGATATGAGCGAGATGTTTCTACTGTATGGACCTGAAATTGGCTTCAGAGAGGAGAAACCGAAAAGGAGGAGGTAGGATGGTGAGGCTTCCTCAGTGAGGAAATAGGGAATCAGCTGTGGAAGTATGATTGTTATCTCATTCTGTGTGTGTGTGTGTGTGTGTGTGTGTGTGTGTGTGTGTGTGTGTGTGTGTGTGTGCGTGCGTGCATGTGTGTGTGTGTGTGTGTGATGAGGCGGATTGATATCTCTCTCAGAAGAGTGTGTATCAGTGTCTCAGTGGGTTGAGAGCCAGTTCAGAGAGAGGACCATGGGCCTGGAGTGGCATGTTACAGACTCCACAATACACACTGCTGATTAGATCACACTGATTAGCCTGGTGCACACACACACGGATACACAAACATACACACACAGACAGACACACATCCTGATTGATTGAGGGTCTATTCCCTCAAGTTATTTCTTAACTTATCTCATTTGGGGAATTACAGGGAATTCAAAAAGGAACATTCTAATCTTAAAATGATGATGGGTTCACGAATGCGACAGCCGTGCAAAGTGAATCATCTTGTAATGTTGAGTGGGAATATGTTAAACAAAGTTAAGAGTCGGATGCATGATCAACAAGATGCAAACGAAAAAAGAACAAGAGGTGAAATGCTCAGACGGATGACTAGAGAGATTTGGCAAAAAAAAAAGAAAAAAAAAAGACGAACAATTTAAAAAGTGCAAATGCCGCGGAACTCCTTGTGCTGTGTTCGCGCCCCCACCCTCCCTGGTGTGGCGCACAAATTCTCAGGCGTGGCTCCCTCTATCAAAAACATCACTCTTGAATGAGACGCCGACCATTGCGCAAAATTAGCTGTCACCCTTTCCTCAAAATCTTTGTTAATCTTGTTTCCAGTGTTTGCGGATTTATCAGCACATGCATCAATGTCAGCTCCTTGGTTACTGAGCCGCAGTACTTGGGAGAAGATATAATTAAAAATGTTTGGGGCGTGGGGGGCAGGAGGGGGGTGGGGGGAGGACTGCTGAGGAGCTGGAGTGCTAGGAAAGATGGGGCAGGAGGAGGAGGAAGGTGAAGTCTTCCTCACGTCTCATCGTTTCCCCCCTGGGAGCCCGTGGAACGCCGAGCCAGTGATAACAGACAAACGCGTTGGGCCGCTCCCGTCTTCCTCCCCCCCATCTCTCGCTCTCTCTGCGGTATCACACGGGTCAGCATGTGCTGCTATCTCTTTAATGGCGCTAGCTGCACTGATCTGGCCGCGGTCAGGAAGCCGGTTTCATTGTTAACAGCTGCTTGACACAGTGGAAAACAACAGACAAACGCATCCTCCTAGCGATAGAAGCGCCTTATCGACAATTTGACGCACAACCGACCTATCGGGGTTCGAACAGGGGTGTCACGGCCATGTAGAAAGTCTTCGCTCGTCATGGCTCTTTGGAGAGATCCACTGCGAGCACATTCAAAATAACAAAAACATACATTAATGGCAAACAGGTGCAATTGAAATTCCGCGATAATTTGAGTGTCTGCTTGTATGTTCACCGACTTAAACTACAGTTTGACATCTGGAGTCGCGGTGATGAATTACACTAATCCACCACAGCTTGATCTCTTGATATGTTTCCAGCACATTTCTTATTATCGTGTGGCTTCTCGCAAAACATCACTTCCCCATCCAGCTCGTGTCAGGGGAAATGGGACATCACGCATTGGAAAATCCGCGCTCGAGTCCACCCCGTTAGCTCACTGATACAAACGTATGACGGGCGAGACACACCAACACGTCCCCATTGGGAGCATGGTTGCATTTGGGGAGACAACTCGCAGTACCGGCAAGATTCAGAGTCTGGGGGTGGACAGAACTCTGGCTGGAGACGTGAGGGGAAGGTGACAGACATGTTTAAAACATGCCGAATAAATTCAAACCATTTGCGGGATGACACCAACCACGAGCCTTTCTCCCAAAAGACTGGGGTGTCAACGAACTCAACGACCGTGCACTCGTGTGTCTATTACAAAATTGGACAAGAAAAAACCCCCAGAACAAACTCGTCCCGTACGAGTCTCATTCTTAGCATCCGTGTGGGTAATACGTTAAAATATTGGATTTTAGTGGAAGGACCACTGGAATTTTACAAATACGACCCACTTCCTGTTGATAGCAGCCAACAATTTACCAGACTGAAGGTAACAGGTCTCCAGACTAAAGCAATATTACTCCTCGGCAGAGGCCTTTAGGCTGCTTCCATCAGAGTACAAACAGTCTGGTCCTCAACCCCTCACCATGCCTGATTCAAAGAGTCAGCACTCGGAGAAGATCTTTGCATCCAAGCTCACAAATGTTCCTCTCCAGCTCTTCTTCCCCATTCTTTTTCTCCTCCATCCAGACCTTAAAGTGCAGTCTGGCAGGTTTGGCTGGGAGGTCGCGTATTCCCCCTCTTCATTAGCGAGAAAATGGACTCTGGTAAACGCTTGTTAAAGCCCTTACCTACACTCCCCCAGTTAATGGGAGTGATCCATTTGTGTCCGTTTCTGCCTGACAAGGCTTTACTGGAAGATTAATAGTGCGGTGTCAGGCCACGGCCACCCTCTGTCCCGTTCTCATTTCCTTTCTTCAGGGACGCACACATGCAATAATGGAGCCCCGTCTTTTGTTGTAACACCATGATTAGCCAGGGAGGGGGTGAAAAAAAAAAAGCATAGGAATGAAAGAACGACAGAAATGGACGAGAGAAAGGGAAAACAAAAGGAATATAAAGAGAAAGAAATCTTTCCATCACGACATGTACAGGCGAAGCTTTTAAAGTTGTGAATCACAGGTACTTGACAATGGCAGAGTGACATTATCAATTAAACTCCATGCGGTGGAGAGAGATATAATGAATCACGTATGGATATTTCCTCTATTTTTAAGGGTGACTTTATCTTGGCACGATCCAAAGGTCTTAGAAAGAGCTGACGATGGAATGTATGACAGAAAAAGAAAGGGAACGCCATGGGAGAAATAATAGAAACAGAAAAAAGAGAGAAGAGTCCTTAAAGGGCCACCCAGGGTTTCGTCTATCACCCGGGCGCCCCCCACCCGTCTCTGTTCCTTTCGGAGATGACACTGTCAAGAGTTCCATCCCTTCGCCGGATGAACGGGATAAACGCTCTTAATAATTACACGGACATTGTCAGGAAGTCTTTACTGTCAGCGAAGAGCAATTCCGTACACGAGAATCCCGCGGTGTAATAGGACTTGAAATGTGCCGTGTAAACACGGAATTAAAATCTAGACAAATATTATTTCTGATGAGCGCTATTTTTTTTTCCACCGTGGTGATTTCTCCAACAATCTGGTAAACACACAAACAGACACAGACAGGCATTACGCCCCCCTACCCCCCACCCACCCTCACCGCATCACACTTGGTGCCAATGGAGTGCAGGGTGTTTCTCAAAGGAGAGTATGGGGGGATTGGGGTTGGTGGTGTCTCATTAAATTCTTGGGATTGTCTAATTGTCTTTGGTGGACCTCAGAGAGACTAGTACATTATACTCATTGCAATTAACTAAACAAAAGGGCTGAACCGCCCAAGCGCTGGGGACGAGGTTGCCTGGGGTGGGGTGGGGGGGTGGGGGCGTCCAGCCGGGGTTCGGGACAACAAAACACAAACACCAGAAGAGAGTGCAGTAGAACACTACAGAAGAAGAGAAAAGATATGAAGGAGAGCAAAAGAAATGAAGGGAGGATAGAAAAGGAGGGGAATGAGTACGGACTCAGACAGAATCTTGGGATTGGCCAGATGTCAGATTTGGGTGGCAGGTCAGGGTGAGAGTGGGGTGAGGCAAAAGGAGGAGGAGGAGGGTGTCTGTGCTCATTTGAGACGCACCTTTGTGCTGGACCTGTCTTGTTTACTGCACTACAGCTTAGCAGTGCGAGGGTCCTATTCAGGGTCCGGGCCTTTCAGAAGGTACTGAAGGAGCCCTTAAGCCCACTTAACTACCATTTTCACACACTCTGCCTACTCTCCTCTTTGTCCTTGCCTCCATTACATCAAACGCAGGAACAAAGGCGGGGAACAGAAACTGAGGCTGGCAGAATGGCGCCCATCACAAATATTAATTTGAAAAGGTGTTGGAGAGTAGAATCTACTTTTATGCACAAGGACAACTTGGGATTTTTTTTTCAGTACCTTGTCAGGGAGCTCTTTGGGGGCCGCAATGAGCTTGGTTTTCAGGCTAAAGGAGAGGCTGAGGACTTGCAGTACAATTATCCAAGAATAAGGGGCTTGAGACGTGGCACACTGCTAAAGAGTGAGCACACACAAACGCAGACACATGCATGCGCACTGCCTATTAAATAAGCTCGCAACATCAGGGCTCATTCACTTGCCAGGGCTATTAGGCAGAGCAACAAACTCAAAGAAGACACACAAACGTATGAAGAACCCATGTGACTGCAGCGGCCAAAGAAAGAAAGAAAAAAACAAACGACAAACTACTATTCTCCAGAAAAATATGCGTAAATAAAATACACTGCAAAAGGACTGCATGCATAAATAGAACAACGCTGGAGTGGGAAAAGAAAGAAAACGCCGTAAATGGATGTCTGAAACAGCGATTTCTTCACATTTGATTTCAGCGTATTTTCTGGCAAGTTCAATGGATGTTTTTTAAACCTGGCCTTGCATTGACTGGTGGAAAGATAATTGTCTGAACTAGAGGTAATCCGGAGTGCACTGATCTTGCAGCTATTAGCTCATGAAACACATGCAAGTCGTGCACACACAAGCTGAGAAACAAGGTGTGTGTGTAAATTTGTGATTTGGTCAGATCACATGAGAAAGAGGCGTAAAATGTGAGGGTTTGATTGCACATTAGAAAAAAGTGCCTCTCTCTGATGTTCTCTCTCTCACACACACACACACACACACACACACACACACACACACACACACACACACACACACACACACACACACACACACACACACACACACACACACATACATACCCATGCATGTGCACATTTCCCCAGTTGAAGCAGTCATGGCCAGGTCAGTGCCGTATGTTGAAAAGCCCATCCTGTGTGTGTAGATGCAGCAATCTGCAGGATACAAGCCCTACAGCCCCTCCACCCCCACCCCCCCATCTCTGCCCACACACAGGGTCCTGCTGCTGGTCAAACCAAACCCTGGCCTGCCCTGGATCTGGCTCTGGGGAGGCTGGCTTTCACCCAGATACTCTGGCTGACCCCGCAAACATGTGGTTAACTTGGGCATGGCGGACCCTCGACGCTCAGGTGCGGGGTGGAACTGGGTGGTAAAAACATGCTGAAGCAGATGGAGAGGGATGAGGAGCTGCTACCCCAACTGACTTATTATTCAAGTAAATAGATGTTTCCAACAAAAATGCACATAAGAAAAAAGAGAAAGCTGCAACACATCCTCTGCTTTATCTCTCTATATCTGCTTGGTAAGACCGTGAAAGGTAGGAAGCTGCCGTGTGTGTGTGTGTGTGCACATGTGTGTGTGTGTGTGTGTGTGTGTGTGTGTGTGTGTGTGTGTGTGTGTGTGTGTTTGTGCATGCATACATGCTTACAATAACCAGCATGTGTGCAAGCACAAGACCTGCTGATTCACCCACATATGAATTCCTGAGAGATTTAACGTAACAGAGGGACGGTCCATTCTGATCTCTAACAGAGCTGCCTGCGCCAGAATCTAATCCCCCGCTCCGTGGGGTGGCGTGCAACAAGGTGAAGTCCCTTAATGTAGACGTTGGGGCATCAACCTCATAAAAAAAACAACAACACACACACACACACACACACTAGGCATTACTGGTAATCTCCATGTTGTGTAAAGAGGAATAAATAAAAAAAATGGGAACTGCTGTTTTCTGGTTCACTAACCTGCAGGATGAGAAGTGGCCCCTGACCTCAAAGAACATTATAATTTATTTGCATTTTATTTACCTTCAAATCGTAGAGGAGAGAAAAATCCCTTCCCAAAGGAAGGAAGCAAAGATCTGTCAGATGTAAAGTAGCTTTGTTGTAAGTAAATAAGAAAAGGAAACACATATTGAATACAGTAAAAGAATAAACACAATGTCAGGTTATTAACCATCTCAACTCTACACACACAGCTCTCTGAGCGACACAGCAAACGGTTGGCTAGCAATCTAAAGATTTCTACTGCACAAAAACAAAAAAAAGAAAAGTTCCTTCATATAGAGCGGTATGTTAAAATGCATAGTTATCAAAATGCTCACAAGCTAGTAGTAGTGCTTGGTAGGCCATTCATCCCAGCTAGCATGTTTAAAACGTCAGCAACAAACAGAATAAAATGAAGAATCACTTGAAGATTTGTTGAAGTAAATATTCCAACAAAAACTACCTGATTGCAAACTCAGGAGAGTCCAGGCAGGTGAAACAGTTGTGGAAAATTACAACATGCTTCAGAGTAAAAGCTGCTTCGCTTTAAGACGCTATAAAAGCCAGGTGGAAAACAAGGTAGTGTGTGTGTGTGTGTGTGTTTGTGTGTGTTTGTGTGTCAGATGCAGGTCACAGAAGAAGAGGATGGAAGAGAAGAAGAAGAAAGTGTGAGCTGAAGAAACCACCACGGTAGAGCGTCTCTGGGGAGTGTGGTGGGTGTTCGGATGACAAAGCCATCCATTTCCATAGGCTCTCTGTGCCTGATCTCCCTCCAGCCCCTTAGAGCCAGAGCCTTGATCTGGGCAAACACTGTGTGCGCGTTTGTGCATTTGTGTGTGTGTGTGTGTGTGTTTGTGCATTTATCTGCTCACATAATTTTTAAGTTGATGATACTGAGTCACAGCCGGTGTGCAGCTCCGCTATTTCTTATCCAACGGCTCTTTTAAGGGGAGAGGAGCAAATAGCTAACACGGCTAAAATCGTGCGTTTTAACATTTAAGCAGGTAGTAGCTGCAGGGGAGGCGAGGAAGGAGTCCGTGGGATCGACTGGATAGCCTGGAGGGAGATTGAGAGATGTAAGAAAAAGACGAATGATGAAAAAGACATGATGAAGATGACCGTGAAGGTTGAAAATACACTTCAATCCAGTGGTATGGTATGATAATGAGGACGTAGTTTAAAGGGATGGCTCAACATATATATATATGTTTGTATGTTTTATGGTTTTAAAAAAATAGGGTGACATATTTTGATGGATGGGTTATTCAGTAAAAGGGAGAGAGAGGGAGAGACTGTTGATCAAGCCTGACAGTATACTGCCACCCATCTGTCTGATGCGGTATAGCAGTCCATCGTCTTCACACGTCTGTCCCAGGATCCACCCCTCAAGTTTCAAATTATTCAGAACTATAACAAAGGTGATATCTGAGGTGGGGAGATGATAGAAGACCTAAAGGCATTACATGCAGACTGACAGATTTAGAGAGAGAGAGAGACAGGGGGAGGGACAGCGAGATGCAGAGAGAGAGAGAGAGAGAAACAAGAAAGAGAGAGAGAGAAAGAGAGAGGGAGAGTATGGGTCGATGAGGAAACTGTGTTCCAAAAAACCTTTAGGAAGCCTAGACGAAACGTCTGCTCACCTGCCGGCCCAGCCTGACCCAATTTGCACCACACATGTAAAAGAACCCAAATGCATGCACTCACACACAGACACACACAGACACACACAGACACACACAGACACACACACACACACACACACAATTTTCATTTAATTAACATCAAACTGACCATTTCATAATGTGCGTGCATCTAATAAAATATAAAAGTACTCTAAATCCCCCACCCCCACCCCCCCCAACACCCCTCGACTTTCGATATCAGCATCAATCTGATTTAGGAATTCCCCCGGCTGGGGGAATCAGGAATGGCTGCCGGGCCGGGGCTACCGCGGGTCTCGGTTCATATGGAGGTTCCAGTTCATCCGCAGTTCACGCATACTCTCATCTTTTTTAAAGCAGCATCCCGTCAGCTCAAGATCATGATTATTCAGGACAGGGAGGAGAAGCAAGGCGTGCCATCAATATAACATTTGCCCTTCTCCCTCACTCTTTTTTTCCCCTTTAAGACACACACAACCCTCCCAGAGAGAGTCAGGGATGCGGCATTTAAACTCCTGTTCTGACCCGGTATGTAGATCCACGCCGACTAATCGTACGCCTTCTCGTAACGTTGCATAGCGCCTCCCCAGCTACAAATCGGTGCACCGCCCTAAGCTTTGAACCTTCAACAACCTAATCTGACTAGGTTTGAGGCTCTCGCTGCAACGTATGAATGTTTGAATCTGTCCCATCTTTTGTAATGCTTTTTTTTTTCTACCTTGAATTAATTTTGGTTTAGTTTGGAATGTCTGTTGATGCAAGCAAATACATTCAGATATAGATAACGACCACATTAATGGCCTTTAAATCATTATAGAAATGATTAATCGACTCGAACACACAACATTTACTGCCAAAATAATGCATTAAAATAAAATGAAGATGCTTTTTTTAAATTTATTTATTAAATGTTGTGACTCAGACTCCCCACCGGTGAGCCATCTTTCTTTTCCTGCACCTCGACGTTCATAAACACATAAAAGCAACATGGAGCTTCACACAAACACACACACAAGACACACAAACTCAAATCGCACATGCATTCATGCTAATACACCCACCTCTCCAATAAACACAGAGACAACCCTCATCCTGTTCCTGCACACGCTCGCAAAACTTTGTTCCACCGGCCTCCTCCTCCTCTCCTTGTCTTTGTTTTAATCTGCAGGAGAGGAGTTCACCAAGAAGTCAGCGGGGCATACAGGAGTTGCGCCTCCAGCATCACACACACTTGCATATGTGCTCGCAAATACACACACAAAGATGCGAAAGCTACAGGGACGCACAGCAGCATGGTGCAGAATGAAGAAGGAGGCGATGTTGGGGTGAGACGCATCAGCATTTTAAATGAACCGATGTTAAAAAGAGAACAATTTGACATTAGGAACCCCCATCATGTCTTCCAGAAGCGCCTAGGAAAAAAATATATAAAGGAGCAAATCATGAAACGGTTCACCATTCTGCCAGACTGATGTTTAAAAAAAGAGATGAAGCAAAGTAAAAAAAGATATTAATTAGCATTCTTATATTAGTTATGTACATAAATTACACTTTCAATAATATATGGTGCTCAGAAACACACTGGAGTGTGTGGTAGGGGTGAACATTAGTGGCTTAAAGGGGAAGGACTGGTGGAATAAATGAGGGAGAGAAAAGAGCGAGGGAGATGGAGAGAAAGAAAATGAGAAAGAAAGAGGGGGAGATCCGTATGTAGGTTATTGCAGTCTCACTGCACCACTCTTGAATTTCAAACAAGAACCCTGGGCAGAGCAGAGAGCAGAGCAGAGAGCAGGGGAGACGAAAGGAAGCAGAGACAGGCGGCGGCGGGGCGAGGGGGAACGAGCAGCGAGCTAGCACTGGAGGCTAACGGGAGCTCGGCGAGAGAAGAGGAGCGGCTGGTAATGAGATATCTTAACTAAATGATGGCAACAAAGGGAAAGAGAGGAGATGGAGAGAGAGAAGAGGAAGAGGCATCGGTGGTAGGAAGACTAATAAAAGGCTCAGATATCGCACAAAATTGAAATGTGTGGTGGGTCTGTGCACGCTGCTGGATCTTTAATGTATACACGCGTGCGTCCGTGCGTGCGTTTCTTTATTCTGAGTGCGTCCAGGTGCTGCTTGATGTCTACGAGTGGATGCACACTAATTTCTGCTTGTGTGACAGCATCAGGCTGCAGCATCTTTCTAATTGTTGGTGTATTAGAGGGCCAGCTCTTTGATCTGGGGGGGCTGTGCCAGGCCCCAGCGCTCCCTGCGCAGGGTGGTCTCCCATCATGCTCGGTTGATCACAGACGCGGCCTCACTATTGGCTGCTCGGCGGGCCCTCCCATCAGCCTCGATGCTACACGCCTCTGACAACTTCATTAGCCCGATTCCACCGTCCCAGTCTGCCCTGACAGCAACAGGAGGCTAGTGCTGGTATGAAGTGTGTGTGTGTGTGGGGGGGGTGGGCTCTCCTCATGTCAAATATTAGCACACAGACTAATAGCACAGACAAAAACAAAATATTTAGCGGAAGGGAAGAAAATTATGAGAAATTTAAACACATTTTTTTCCCCTGATCTTTAATTTCCTGACAGACAGAAATGTAATTCTAAAATCCAAAATGCAGCTTTCAACGGGGTTTCCTGCCTTAACGCCGCCTTCACTGACACACACTATCCTTTTATTATCACACTAATAGGTGATGGCTTTTTTTCATCTGCCGAATACAGTAGAATGAAGATGAAAGACGGAGGAAATTTTAATACGCTGTCCTCTATTATATGGTTATTCGAATACATTATAGGCATCTCTGTCAATCACTCTCCCCTCTATCTTCTCACTCAAACACACACAATCGAACAGAAAAAGTCTCCATCCTCCCGGCGGCGCACTTTGTGCACTGTTTGAAGGTGACAGTAAGATGTGGGAATGTGGGTTCGTTTTTATTTAACAGGATTACCAGCCTACGGTGGGTCTCCATTTTCGCAGAACGGTGTTGTAAATCCAGGTTCTCCATATTTAGATTGTCACACAAAGTATAGAGAATGGGGCCAAATGTCTAGTTTTAACTCCTTAAATAGAGCTTCCCTGACTTATGGTTCTGGATGTGGATGTAAAGTCAGTATATTTATAAGATATATACCCAGTTGAGAGCTAACGGACTGAAGCCTCAACGTATTCTTGAATTCAAATAAATCAGATAAAAGCTCATCCCTGATGCTTCATTGTGTCACTAAAAATAAAAAAAAAACCTCAAACTGACTGATGTCCACATCATCAGAGTCCTTTAATCATTTACAGATGAACTGACACATCTAGGACAAAACATTTTCAACATCTGATTTTTGATGACAATAGTCATAACTTTTATCCCATCAACACTTTTATTTGGTTGACTTTCATTCCATACGTGACCCCAACTGGCTGGAGAACGTTTTTTTTTTTTTTTTTACCACTAATGATCAAGAGAGTATTTCGCATTAACAGGTTTTGTGCAGACCAGCTTTGATTGGATTCTCTTTTTCCGAGCTGTTGAACAAGACGGGGGTGTGTAACAGCGGCGCTTGGGAGCAGGTAGACCAGGTAATCCAGGGTTACCCCGGTGGTTGCTGGGTGACAGATGGGTGAACTCTTGAACCCCGTCTCTGCAGCCGAGGCGTCGGTAACGTAACGGGTTGATTAGCCCTTTGCAGGTATGAGTTCTCCCTCTCTCTTTCTCTCTCTCGTTTTCATCGCTGCTCTACTTCTGCTTCTTTTCATCTTGCATTCATGAGCCCTTGGTGTTGCCCTTGGCATCGGGTATGTAAACTATCAATTCACACTATCACACACAGACTCACACAGGGTTACATAAAGAGCACAGCTTAATGAAGCCGTCTCAAAGGTGATGCCGCGTGGAAATAAACAAAGATTATTCCATAATTCTAAGTCATTAAACGTGAATTCAAAGCTGCTGCATTAGTTATTATTTCATGATTTACTATTGGAGACAATCTGCCTATAAAAGTAAAGCATATAAAAAAATCCTCTACAAATCGCTCATTTAATGCAATCCCTCTGTAGCTCCAGTTGCTCTGAATTCGAGTCCACGTGGTTTGAAGGGGAGAGAATGTACTGGTTTAACTCAGACCTTCGCTGATCGCGGGCTCCGATCCCACTCCAATAAACAACACTTCTGCTCCATGACGGGATCGCTTACAGATTTCAACAGCAAAGATAATGAGTGTGTTAGATAAGATCATTTATCTGTAGCATGGAGGCAAACACAGCACCTATGTTAAAGTTTCAAAATAAAGTAATGTCTACCTGTTATGAATGATTAAATATGATAAAATAGAACAATCAGAGGGCAAGTAAATGAATTTTGCTGTACATGTTATATATTTTCCCACCAGACATCACCCTGTGCTCTGGGACACAGTGGGAAGCATTTCTTCCACAATATTCGTATATTTATTCGGATTAAATTAACAGGAAGACTAATTAAAAATGATCAGTAGTAAGACAATCGGAAATAAAATGAATCTGAAGACATCGCTTTGAGCTCAAACACCTGATATTTCGTTTTCAAGGACGGCAGAATAAGCAGGTAATTGATTAATTGAAAGTAATCACTGCCAAACAATTAGCTTTTCTTTCTTTCTGCGCGCTTATCCTAATTGTCCTTTACCCACAGGCTCTTACTGGACGGCTCTATAAATCTGAAAAACAGAGGAGAAAATAATCCATCCAGGTAGAAAAGAATATGTTCTGGCTCTTGGTGTAAAAAAGACGGTTGGCTGGATGGCTGAGAGAGAAACTCAATCCTGCCTCCTGCTGAGGTGGTGGTGGTGGTGGTGGTGGGGGCGATCGCTGCCTGTCGACAGGCACGCCACCAGACTACTACACAACGGCTGATTTGAAACGACAAGTCAGGAGAAGTCAGGAGTAAATAAGGGACATATATATAGAGAAAGTGAAAGATAGAGGGACAGAAAGTAAGAGAAAGGGGTAATAGATTTGAGATTTTTTTTTTTTTAGGGGGGGGGAGTAAACAGATGGCGTAAGCACAGCACGAGGGAAACCAGGGGGGGAGATTCTCACCGAACCCACTCGATGTGTCGGCGGCGACAGTGCAGAGCTGGATAAACAAAGTGCTCTGAGGGCAACGTGCACACACACACACACACACACACACACACACACAGTTTACCAATCGGCACGACGCTGAGACCCAGAGCGGTGACAGACACATGGAGAACACGCCGGCTGACAGCACATGACAACTCCTCAGCTGGTGGAGGAGGAGAGGAGGAGAAAGGCATCTCCCACTTTCTACGGTCTGAAAATGCGGCGTTGGAAATACAGTAACGTTAATATATTCCAGATACGCGGCGTAAAACACGAGTCCGTGCGGAGGCACGGCCAATAATTTACCTTCTTCTCATCACACTGATGGTGTTCTATACCTCATCCTGGTACCCATCTGGATTACTTATCTCTCTCTCCAATTTGTTCCCTGCCGCCCCCCCCAGACCCTCTCACATACCCCGGCTCTGTTTGCCAGGAATCCAACAGGCCTGTAGGCCTGTCCAAGAGAGGGATGGCGAGGAGAGAGGAAGAGAGGAGGCAGCCAATTAAGACTGGGTAATGGGAGTGTGTGTGTGTGTGTGTGTGTGTGTGTGTGTGTGTGTGTGTGTGTGTGTGTGTGTGTGTGTGTGTGTGTGTGTGTGTGTGTGTGTGTGTGTGTGTGTGTGTGTGTGTGTGTGTGTGTGTGTGTGTGTGTGTGTGTGTGTGTGCGCTCACAACTATGGCCGAATGCCTGACTTCAAGCAGCTGTAGCTGAACTAGCTCTTGTGTGTGCATGTGTGTGTGCATGTGTGTGTGTGTGTGTGTGTGTGTGTGTGTGTGTGTGTGTGTGTGTGTGTGATGCCACAGGCTGTGCACACAGCCAAACTTAATTTAGCAGGCTCAGGTTTTTAACGCAGGCCTGAAGCTAGCCAGCAACCTGGACCAGAGAGCCAGAAGTTAACAGGCACATTGCTCTCCTAAAAGCCCCTGAGATCCCGTTCCTGCCCCGGGGGGTGAGAGAACTCATTTAGCCATTGATGACCATCGCTGATCACATCCTTGTGGTCATGCCTTTCCATCAGGTACTTCATTACAATAAAGCTTTATGGAGCAAAACTTTTGTCCCGCCTGACTTTCAAGACCTTGACAGTTGTCGATGCTACAAGAAAAAAGAAAAAAAGAAAGGAGGTACGGATCCGCTGACGTCGAACAGGAAAGGTGAGAACGTCCAACATGTTTCTACTTTCTTGATATCCCCTTGAGGAGGAAGGGGGAAGCTGAAAAGACACACTAGTTTGTGCACATGCGTTTCCTACATCCGTGTGAGTGTGTGTGTGTGTGTTTGTGACATCATGGCTGAAATGGGCAGGGCAACACACAGCAGAGGGGCGTGGCTTTGACGCGAATGTCACTGAACACAAGGGCACACCTTGATAAGCAGCGTGCATGAGAATCAACACAACAACAACAAAAACAAACAAACAAACAAACTAAGCTTGCGTGCTTGTGCATGCGTGGGGGAGTGTGTGTGTGTCTGTGCATGGACGTACGTACACATTTAACGTCTCTGTGTGTGTGTGTGTGTGTGTGTGTGTGTGTGTGTGTGTGTGTGTGTGTGTGTGTCGTCTTATTCTACAAGGTAACAGGCAGTCGGCGTCACAGCCAGAGCATGACCTAGAAAGTGAAACCACACTGCCAGGGACTGAATGTGTCACATGGGCTCAATCTTTTTTTTTTTTCTTGTGATATAGACAGAAACAGGGTGGAATCGGGGGGGTGGAGGGAGTGGGGGGGGGGGATTCTACCGACCTGCTGCACTGAGAAGCTAATTAAGTCATTTGAAATAGCCACAGAGGGTACCTGTATGCAATCTCGCCGAGGCAAAGGGGGTTGATGAGGCTGTGGAAGGCCCCCGGGCGAACTTCAAAAAGAAGGCAAAGGAAGGGACGTAACGGAGGGATAGGAAGAGTGAAAGTGGAGAAAAAAAAAAGGGGGGGGGGTGCTGTTTTCTTAATCGAGGCCCAACCTGAAGAACGTGCTTCTGAGAATTCTTGTGCTGGGAAAGGGGAAGGAAAAGGAGGTTAGGCGTGCCCCCAGCAGAGCTGGTGCGCACACGCCGGCTCTGCGTGTGCAGCAGGTGGGGGTGGGGGTGCAGCAGTGGTGGCTTGGAGGCGAGCGGGAGAAAAGGCCCCCGCCGCCCAAAAAATTGAGAGTTCACGGAGCGGCCGTGTCATACCCCTCCGAGGCTTCGGCGGCATTTTCGCACGAACGCGCACCTGCGTGTATTCACTCTGCCTCACCCTCCCCACCCACCCTACCCTCGTCCCCCCCCCACCCCCACACCTCTTAGAGGGACGCCAAACTTAAAACGGACACTTTCTAATCAGGAGTGTGCGCAGACTTAATTAAAATGTATGGCGGCAGCCGGTTACATCCAGACAGAAAAGGCTGGAGGTTAAACTGAGGAGACGCTAATCCAGATGGAGAAAATGGAAATAAAGGCGAGAATTTTCCCGAACGGCGGACGATAACGGAAATCTACCACTACTACACACACACACACACACACACACACACACACACACACACACACACACACACACACACACACACACACACACACACACACACACATCAGAGGGCTTTGTGCCCTAACATGCATGCCCTCACCAGGGGCAAGCCTGGCGACACCAGTGACTGAACTGGGTCACAAACACACATACACACACACACACACACACACACGTATATACGCACACACACAGTATAGACTGCGGCATTGGCAGCGCAGTGATCACAGGAGAGGGCAGACAGGGAGCTGGATGTGGACTGATTGGACTATTCTAGGTCAGCTCTCCTGACAATGCACCACTGTCTCCTAATGTGCCGGGCTTAAGGATACCGGCTCTGTTTGGCCCGACATTACAGCTGCATGATCCGAAAGGGCTACCTGCTACATCCACACACACACACACACACACAACCTCACACACACACACACACATATGGTAGGAGCTCGCAGCCGACGCGATGAAAACCAACAAAACACGCTTAAAAGCATGTTGGAGCTGACGCCGTACACGCATTTGTGCGTGGCGAGGGAGGTTTTAGGGCGGGTTCGGGACCCCGAGAATTCGATTCACGGCTCTTTCTCTCTCTCTCTCTCTCTCTCTCTATCCGGGTCTAATAAAGCAGTATGCAGCAGATCTCTGCTGCCTATAGAGAGAGAGATCAGCCTGTGGACTTCAAAGGGGTTGCAACTAGGTCACCGCAAGACACTGCAGTCAGCCAGAGCTCCGGCGCTGGTCGGAGACACCTCACTTCTCTCCCTCTGGCTCTGCCAGCTCTCCCTCGCTCTCTCTCTCTCTTCACACAATGATATCAGTGAAATTAAAATGGATTATGTTGCCTCTCTTCCTTGTCATTCCCCGGGGGTCGTGCAGAAGCATGTCGTGTTACTGTTACTCTAATGTTACTTCTTTATCGCCGTCCATCGACGCCGGCGCTCAGCGGTTTAACGAATGTTTAATTTAGACGCAGGACGAGAGGAGAAAAGAGGGGAGGAAGCAGAGATTGAAAGAGAGCGGGCGGAATGTGGAAACAGCCGAAGCCTCCATGGTTACGCGCTGTTGGCTCCGATCTGTCCGACGCCAAAGAGTTGATGACTCCAAAGGCTGATGAACCGCGCTTTGGATAAAAGAACCGCAGAGGCGGTCTGAGAGATGCGAACAGAATCCTCAGTAATGAAAGATGGAATGGAGGGAGGAAATAAAAGTTAGGGAGAAAGAGGGGAGAGTTTGGACAAAGTCAAAAGAACAGACCCGCGGGGGCCGTGTCGCACGACAACCCGAAACAGAAGGAAAAAAATGCCACCGATATGTTACGATGGATGCTCGGGGGTTGGGGGGCGTAAGGTAGGTAGACTTCCATCAGGTAAGTGAAGGACATACCTGTAATATACAGTCACACACACACACACACACACACACACACACACACACACACACACACACACACACACACACACACACACACACACGCACCAAATCATTTCCTCTGGTGATGGAAGCCACATATGAAAACATACTGGAGATGATAAATGAGCTTTTATTTGCTGGCCAGTGTGTGTGTGTGTGTGTGTGTGTGTGTGTGTGTGTGCATGTGTGTGTGTATGTGTGTGTGTGTGTGTGTGTGTTTTCTAATGCATATCAGTGCACCTGAGTTTAATGCTTGGTTTGTCCATTCAAAGTCATTTTTATGTGTTCAAACAGCTTGAACTTTCTTAAATACGCTGGTGCGATGCAGCACTGAGGCGAGAGGAAGTCCAGTTTCTCATTTCTAAACTCCTGCTCGGTTACGTCGCACACATTTGTTGGGTTTTCACGACTGAGAAGCCAGAAAATGAGGAGGAATTAGTCCTGCTATGGCATGGTCAAACAGAAAACCCAGCTATAAAACGATCCACCTCTTCCTCGTGTGTGTGTGTGTGTGTTTAGGTCCGTGTTTCACGTGACCTCTCTCGACATACATCCTGCTGTTACCCCCCCCCCCCCCAGCGAACAGATTAGGAGGCGGATATCAAGGCCCTCCTGGAGACGAGCTAGTCTGTCCCCTCATCCCAAACAGGATGTGAGGTTTTGTTATTATTTGTTTTGTTGTACGGGTGTATGCATGTCACCGCCGCTCCGTTTCTGGGTGTGTGCCGTGGCATACTGTGTTCTGAGCCCGGGCTGACATTGGTTTTGACTGACATCGGGGGCGACAGCAGCACAGTGGCATATGGTAACCGCCTGCTAACCGCTAAAACTTGACATCAGCGCAAACAAGTCAGCCAAGCGTAGCATAGTGTGCTCCTAAGAGGGTTAGGGGATAGGCTGTCAGCATACTGTAGAGGGGGATAATTCCACCTAGCGCCAGCGCCATAATACCTGTTAAAGGGAAGGGGAGGAGGGGGGCAAAAACACAGGTTGAGTGTTGATTCCGTCGAAAACCATGACAGGTTAGACGCCATAAGTAATGGAAAATTGTGACAAATAGATCCAGAGCCGATCTTCTAAAGAGCAGCTGAGACGATTTAACTTAAAACATGTGACATATGTTAATTACGTATATATAAATAGATTTAGTGCTGTAATGTCATGTTTTTTTATATATATATATATATATATATATATATATATATATATATATATATATATATATATATATATATATATATATATATATAATGAATGGACTGTAAATGCATCACTTTCTGTTATGCAAAAGTTCAACCCAGCATGCATTTTGCTGTCTTTTGTAACAGGCACCCAGATATCCAGACACAAACAGTTATCACTGACCCACTGAGCTGCAGAAGACAAAAGACCTGCAGACACATCTGATCACTGGTGTCATCTCTCCTCATTGTCTGTCTCTCTCTTTTCTCTTGCAGGGACACAAAAGCAAACATATCTTGAAAAACGGTGAGACATTACTGCCACGATCTGATGCACTGAAATGTACATTTCACATCCACAAAGAATACAGGACAATATCGGTCTCCAAAAGACAGATAAGCCTTCAAATAAAGATTCCATCTTCAACGTCTGGCCACATATGTACGGCGAAAGACAAATCACAAAAGCAGACAGCTGCAAGACACTCGTACATACAGAGGAAGCACAGACAAAACCACTGCCTCCAATAAATGTACGGCGTGTTACTAATCGTGTTTATATATAATATACTGTTTATATGAAGAATGATCCGATGGACCGACGCTTGAAAAGCTGGTTTAGACATTTGAACGGCGTCTAAAACCACAGACTCCTCCCAGCATCTGTTTTCATTTGTAACCAACGAGTCAGCACTAAAACTATTAAAAGAAAGATTTGTTGTTGTTTTGCCTCTAACCCTCGCGTACCCCCCCTTCCCGGAACCCCGGTAACCCCTATTTAAGCACAGACCCAGCTCTCATCGATCAAAGCGCGGCGCACGCGGTCCATGAGCGTGACACTGGTACTGCAGAGCTTACAGCAGGTTTCATCTCTGACCCGAGGAGGCGCCCGGCTCTTGATTCGTGTGTGTGAGCGTGTGTGTGTGTGTATGTGTGTGTGTGTGTGTGTGTGTGTGTGTGTGTGTGTGTGTGTGTGTGTGTGTGTGTGTGTGTGTGTGTGTGTGTGAGAGCGTGCGTGGTGTAAAATCACAGTGGGTCACTTATCTGGTCACCACTATTTTCTCACAAAACTCAATTTCCTCACGGAATGACCACGGACAAGCACTTTTAACCTCTGCAAAACTTGCCGCAATGAGGAATATATGTAAAAAAAAAAAAATTCTGGTTGTGTATGAGTGTGTGTGTGTGTGTGTGTGTGTGTGTGTGTGTGTGTGTGTGTGTGTGTGTGTGTGTGTATGTGTGTGTGTGCATGTGTGTGGTTGTAACATGTATGATCCATGAATCTGCATCAAAAAAAAGATTAAAAGCTGATATTTTTCAGCTGTTGGATTGTGAACATTCTGCCACATAGGCTTCTATGTCTTTGTGCATATGTGTGTGTGTGTGTGTGTGTGTGTGTATGTGTGTGTGCGTGTGTGTGTTCGTGCGCGCATTGGCCATAGAGGAGTGTTCCCAGTGAGACAGTGAAGAGGTATCCACCACACACTGCCTAGGGGCCTCTGGAAGAGAGACTAAACAAGACCTTCCCATTGGGATGCATACACACAGCCTGCAGCTGCAAATGACCTACTACCCACCTCAGACACACACACACACACACACACACACACACATACACACACACAGAGAGAGAGACAAAGCCTTTGTGATTAGATAACTTGTTAATTTCAAGAGACAAAAATACCATCAATTATCACACGTGGGCCAACAAATCACACACTCCCAACAACGTTTTACAATTAAATCAAAGCGCATCTCGTTTTCTTGTTTTTCATCTCCTTGTGTGTCTGGTTTTTTTTTTTTCCCCAGCCTGTCATGCCCCGAGCAACACGGTGGCATGAAAAAGGCTGGGAAAATAAAATTCACACTGTACTACTCTCAACAGCTTTTCCAGCAACATGAATATACAGTATTTTTGAACGCACGCCTGGACTTCCGTTTGATTCTGTCTGAAATGCTCTGCATCTACTGCAACAGTCCCCAAACTTTTTTTTTAAAAACGCGGCCCCCTGCTGACACGCACCCCCCCCCCACCCTTAAGCTGAGAACTTCATAGTAAATATCTACAATCGGCATTCATTTTTAGGTCTATTTACTGTGACAAATATGTGATAAAATATTACAGAAGGAACAACAACAACGTCCCTGGCCAGTCTTAACGGCACCCTAGGGGGCACGTTCCACAGTCGCCACTTTGGGAACAACCAATCTAAAGCGCTATGTGCTAAGTCACACTATTCAAATTGGATTACGTTTTGGCAGAGGAATCTTTTTTTTTTTTCATCCAACTGCAAAACGCAGGAAGGTTTTCAGGTACTTTGCGCAGGATAAACGATCTCTGTGCGGGATTCAAAAAAAAAGTGCAGCAGTTAATTTCCTACAGCTGAAAGTGTTAAAAATCAACACTTCCTGTGTTTATTGCGACTCATCAACACTCATCAACACCATGGAAACTCTTGCTTTTTCCTCTTCCGTCTCTGCTGTAACCCCAAAATGTGAAACGTCATAATGAATGCATCCCCCCCACTCCTCCACCTCTCCACCCACATCACACACTTGTGTGAATTATCTATCTGGCAGATTTGCACTGGATGAAAATTACACGTGTCACTACTAATTACGATAATGACGGGGGCCTCCCAAAAGAAAATCCATTTCAAACAGGGCTTAACATGAAACGTGCAAAAAAAAAAAAAAAAAAGTGCCTCCCGCACCGGTGGCGGACAGACTTGGTGATAAAACCCACGCGCTGTGACCTTTTACCTACCAGTGTGTGTTTGGAAATTACTCCAGCCCCGTTGTAAACTGTCGTTCTCATTTATCAGTGTCTTGTGAAACAAAAGCATGTGTGTGTTTTCCAGGAGGAAGCCTGAGGATGAACATATCTTCTTCATATCGCTTTCTGACTGACAAATATAGGCGCCCTGCCAAGAGAAACTCAATGAGAGCACAATCAATATACTGCTACAAGGTGCACACACACACACACGCACACACACACACACACAGTGCACAGATAGGGGATGATGCATGATTACCTGGAGCAAATAACAATCAGCTGATGCTCATACAGTATGCACGTACACACTCACCTACCACATGTACAGACAGAGAGCAGGGCCAGAACACTGGAAGACACTTAATATGCAAATATTTTTTTTTACACCCGAGACAGCCCTCCATTGTTCATCTGCGTGAGGGGTTGGGGGGTGGACGGTGTGTGTGTGAGGGGGGTGGTGGTAGCGGGGCAGATAGATAGATAAATAGGTCTCTAGATATCTAGCTTGGACCTCAATTGATGAGATTTCGCATACGGTAGCAGCAGTGCTGTTAGGACAGGGAATACCACCACAAAATAATGTTTTCTCTCCCTCTGATCAATTTTTAATTTGGCCTGTGCAGCCGAGCCCTTGGCGGGCCTGGCCCCGGTAATTATTGTGGGTTATTGACAGCTGCCGTCCCGAGGGATGCTATTTAAAAGAGGTTTAACCCCAGAGCAAGTCCAGGCCCCACACTCGCCTTTGAAGGTGTCAAGTGCATTGATCTGAGCTGCAGGATGTGCTGGGACTTTCCCACCTGGAGGTGCGTCTATACCTGTGTGTGTGTGTGTGTGTGTGTGTGTGTGTGTGTGTGTGTGTGTGTGTGTGTGTGTGTGTGCGCGTGTGTGTGCGTGCGTGTGTGTGTGTGTGCGTGTGTGTGTGCGTGTTTGTTGCTTGCAGGGTTTCTATTACAAGGCCACAGCAAGGCTGTGTATCTCTTGACCCCTTACAGACACAGACACGCACACACACACACACACACACACACACACACACACACACACACACATACACACACACTTGCAAGCACACACACACACACACACACACACACACACACGCACACACACAACTGTCCTCTGGCTAAACCTGGTTGTCTGCATTGAATGGTACCTGTCTGGCCTCTGTAGCCACCTGATGCCCCAAGATAGGATGCACACACACACTGTATGTACAGTGTTATCACTTGGTTGAACACACACACACACACACACACACACACATACACACACACACACACAAGTGTCTTTTCGTGTGTGTGTGTGTGTGTGTGTGTGTGTGTGTGTGTGTGTGTGTGTGTGTGTGTGTGTGTGTGTGTGTGTGTGTGTGTGTGTGTGTGTGTGTGTGTGTGTGTGTGTGTGTGTGTGAAAGACAGAGAGCGATCCTCACTAGAGTGACAGATAAAACCAGAACACAGAAGACGGTGGCCAGAATGACAAAAACTAAAGGGGACTTCTGTATTGGAGTTTGTCTGTTTTGCTGACCCCTTTCAGGCCCCCACCCCCAAGTCGTGCGAATTTGAGTACATGGTGGGGGGGGGAGTGTGAAAAAGTTGCCTGAAAGACTGAATTTGACAT
Source organism: Antennarius striatus (assembly GCF_040054535.1). Lineage (NCBI taxonomy): Eukaryota > Metazoa > Chordata > Actinopteri > Lophiiformes > Antennariidae > Antennarius > Antennarius striatus. The sequence continues at coordinate 24,843,850 of NC_090778.1, forward strand.
TTCAAATATTTCAAATTCACAAAAGCATTGGTTCAAATGGAAAATTTTGACGCATGTGAAAAACCGAATTAAAGAAAAAAAAAAAAAAGATTCCAGGCGATAACCGGCATCGCCTTCAAAAATGTCAAGTTTGATGCAAAGTTTAAAAATCTTTTAAAGTCCTTACAAGTGAAATGAAAACTTAAGTGGACTCCGACTCGTTGCATCTAATGTTACGTTCAGCATCCATGCTTTTTGGGTTTTTTTCCCCTTTGGACAAACTTCCTGAAGTTAAAAGCCCCCTTCAGAACTCCAGCAGCCGCTCCCACTAACGATCCCACCTTTCCAATACTTCCTACTTCCCAAATTATTCCAACTGTAACCTCACAATCTACCGCCTCCCCTTCCATCCTCCCCATTCCCTCCAAATCCCCGTGGCGCCCACCCTCCATCCTCCACCATCTCAGTCTCAGGATGCAGAGCAGTGACAGGGCCAGAAGGTAATGATACAGCTGCCATGATGCAACAAGCAGACCTGTCGACTGTCAGGAATTGAAATCATGAAGGAATAAGCTGTCATTAAGAGGCCCCTCTCCCAGTAGTGGAGCTGTCAGACGCCTGCCTTCTGCCTACTCTCTCTCCCACTCTCTGTACTCCCATCTCTCCCTCCGCCGGTCCCACCCCCCCATTTGAAGCCCCTCCCTCACTATCGTCTCTTTCCTTCTCTTGGATCCTCTCTGAACTTCCATCCTTCTTTTCTTCTTCTGTCCTTCTGCTCGGTTTTATTCCTCTTTTCCTCCACCCTCTTCTCTGCTGCTGGAGGATCCTCCTCGTACCTGTCACTTTACCTCCTCGGCTATAGGAATGGTCCAAATCCCACGTGCATGAATATATACACACACACACAGACACAGACACACACACACCACAAAGTTTTTTGTACTTCTCTACATTCGACGGGGTATAAATGGTGTTTGGGATAAAAAAGGGTGCCCCAAGATTCACCCTGTTTGTGTTTCTGTGTTTGTGTGTGTTTGTGTGTCCGTGTGCATCAGGGACCTGATTAACCACAATCTGCTATTTTTTCCCCCATCGGAAAAGAGAGGAAAGGCTGACTCGAACTTCCAAGAACGGCACTTAATTTCAGCGTGATGCTTTGACACGGGGACGTGCAAACACGCACCGAGTGTAGAATCGCACCGAGCCAAATTAACTTTTATCTGTGCGCGCATGTGTGTATGTGTGTGTGTATGCGTGTGTGTGTGTGTGTGTTTGCACTCCTTTTGCAAAGCCTGGAGCCCCCTCCCATATTTGCCGAATGCACTCCATTTGACCCTTTGCTTCAGGCTTTGAATTTTCAATCAACTTCCCATGAGTAACTTCACATGAGCCGCACCACAGGCGATGGATGTTTGCCACAAAGCTCCTTTTTTGGGGAAGTTTAGCCAAATTCAAACCATAGACATAATGAAGGGGAAAAAAAACCCGACACAGATGTTAGCGTTTATTAATGTATGTACACGGTTTGTTCACATACATATGCGTATTCTCCCCGCTGAATAATTAAAACGTGTAGGCCCGCTGCTGATGAGGACTAGCTTCGATTATCGTAATGGCGATATCGCTGATTAGCTCATCTCTCTCTGCTCGAAGGGGAACTAATCACTGAGATCAGCTGACGGCGTGCGAGGAGGCTGTTGTTGGGTGCTGGTGATGCTGCGCGGCGTGGACTAAGCCTTGCACAAATAAGTCCTTGAATCTCGAGCGTTACATTCCGATCATAACGTAGTTGAATGCAGCTGATGGTGGATCGCGCTTGTCTGCATGTGACGCTGGGTGATCGGAGCCGCCATCTCCCTGAGCTGTCAATCATTACTATTGATCACATGTGTCTCCCTGCTTGTTTCCTTCATGCATATTAAGGATCTGTATGCTTATTGTAAATGCACTTCTTTGTGTAGCAGCTTGGAACACGAGCGCACGAATGTCATGGCATGACATAACAAACCGTCGCGCCCGTTATAGACGCAGACAGCATGAATCGACTGCGGATGCCTGGATGGTGATTTGCTGTGGTGTAAGAACACCGTTTCTTGTTTACTATGATAAATGAGCAACGCTCGCACTGCACATATCATGTTCTCTCCATCGAAGCTGTCACTCAGGCTTCCTGCGGCAACAAACCCTGCCTACTCCAACCGCAACACCAGCCGGAGGTAACTGTAATTCAAAGTCTCGGAGGCGGGTGCATCAAACGCGCGCGACACCAAAAACCGCTCCCATCGCTGCGCACGGCGGCTGGGAGAAGGGCTTTTTCCGCGGTGGCGACAGCATCTGTGGCCTTCGGATGGGTGAAGAGAGGGAGAAGAGAAGGGAGAGGGAGGATCTCCCCCTAAGTCAATTTGAACAGCAGGCCGATGAAATTACAAAGGTACCGCTGGCTGACAAATGAACGCAGAGATGAGGGTGAAAATAATAGGACAAGCAGAACCACCTTTCGCTCGCTGACACAGAGATATACACACTGGCGTGAGTGTGTGGTTAGGGAGAGAAAAACTAATCTATATCTTACATCAAATTATTGCTTCGTCTCTGTCAGCTTAGTCAGCCATGAACACGTAGGACCACCTGGGCGTCACACAAACATAAAGGTTTTCTTGTAAAGTAACGACATGTTGATGCATTAAGTGTCATTCCATTCACAGGAGCCTCGTCTTTAAACTGTAATCGTATCATTTAATAGTAAGGGACTATTTTTTGCTCGCCAGTGAATATCTTGCTCTTCGGTTCTGCGGCCTTTTTAATCGAATCACGTCAACAACATGTCTCGGATCAAAGGTCAGATATAACCGGTTCAGCATCTGACCTTCAAGGCTCTATTGATGAAGGGGATTTGCGTCCCCGAGTCCAGGTCCTGGTTGATGATGAGTCTCCGAGCCCACTGGCCGGCCCGCACCACGCCGCTACCCTGGATCAGCACCAGCAGTTTAGACGGGTTGGATAAGGCATCTGGGCTCAGGTAGATAAAACTGGTGGGCTCGTCTTCTGTTGCGTCCACCTGAAGGTGAGGTAAAGACACAGGTTACACGTTGTTGGTTCCAAATATCATTCCAAAACAGGACAAATGTGGATTTTATTTTTACTAGTTGACAGTTTTATTTACCTTTATTTCTTTTCTATATTGCATCTAATTTCTGCTGCTTCAAAGAAAATGCATAATAATAGTAATGAAGAGAAATGTTACACACCTCCTACTATGAGCGTTAGGGAAAGAGGACTTTGCAAATACAACAAAAAAACCCCCAATCATCAATACCCATGATTAGAAAACAGCCTTTGTGTGATTAAACCTGAAGTGGAAAGCAATGCAGACAAAAAGAGCCAGGGCCAGGTGACTTAGCCAGTGTGTGTGTGTGTGTGTGTGTGTGTGTGTGTGTGTGTGTGTGTGTGTGTGTGTGTGTGTGTGTGTGCGTGTGCACGTGCAGGCGCGCACTCCATCCACATCCATGCATCTTTGCATCCCTGGAAGAATCTCTAAGGAGACAAACACTGTCCATGAAAGCCATGGGTGGCAGCTGCAAGAACTTAATCCACGCAGACAAAGAGAGCCGAGTGGGGGAGAAAATCTTCTCCTTTATTCTCCGGTGCTCCCTCATTCCCTCTCTCTATACTTGGTTGTGGTTAATCTTCTTAAAATCTGCGGTCACAAGTTCAATGCCACGCAGGTGGACGGACCCACCACCAACACAAACGCACGCACACACGCCACATACGCACAGGCGGGTGGGCAGGGGGAAAGTATACCAGAGCAATTTTCCAGAGGAATAATGAGATAAATAGGCCAGGCAGATAAACCAGTAAAAGTGTATGGGGGCTAATGAAAGAAGCCGAGACCCTAGCTAGGTGATTTATGGACACTGTTAGCGCTGGAGCTAACTCTGCTACGCCTAACACCGGTGCTGCCTAACATCCCAATAAATGCCGCCTGAAAAATGATCACGACTTTTATAAACAGAAAAACAGCAGGGATGGAGGGGTGCTCAGTTGGGGAGGGGTGGGGGAGATGAAGCTGGGGGGGGCGGGGGGGGGCATAAGACAAACATGCTTCCAACAACAAATAAAAAGGGATCAAGTTGGTGCTCTGAGCCCGGATGATCCGGGTGAAGAATAACTCTGTGATGGAGCGGCAGAAAGTCCCCTTCAGCGCAAGTGAATGCAAAACAGATTAAGCATCGGCGTGGCGTTTTTTTGGAAATGACATGTCACAATACAGTTAATTTGTTGAGGAGACACTTTCTCACAAAGGAAGAGGAGGAGGGGTGGGGGAAAGTGAGTGAGACAGAAAATAGAAAGCAACAGACTGGTGAAGGAATGAGGAGAGCTGACTCCTCACAATCCCCTTTAATACTTATTTTTTTTAAAAACAAAAAAAAACAACAGGACACTCAATATCATAATCACACACTGAGGACTGAGAATTTATGTCAATTTCCACATTTAATGCTTCCTTTAATCTTCAAGGACGTAAATCAAAGAGGAAAAATACCTCTTTTCACGCAGGGTACTTACCGGCAGGATTGCTTTAGTCATGTTGCACTGTTTCTCCAACAGTTCGTAAACATACTGAGTGACGATCTGAGAAGGAGAAGAAGATGAAGACAAAGTAAAAAGACACACAGTCAAACATCGCACTGATAAAGCAGTTTAATTCAACCCACGTTTATGAATCGCTGTTGATACAAACCCATCGTATCAAGGCGAACTAAGCATGGTGTATCCGTGTGTGTGTGTGTGTGTCTTGAAAATGGTCTGAATCGTACTTGGTTTGTTGTGTGTCTGTGAATCACAGTGCGGTTCGTGTGTTGAGGTTGGAAGTGCCAGGAGAGGAAATCTCCAGTACAAGCGAGGGGCTGATGTAAGCTATGTTTATCCCTGCAGCCACAGCACTAAAGAACCTTGTATACCAAATCATTCCAACCCTGAGCCAAGCCTTTCAAGGTTCAGTGACATTAACAACTTTCTTTTCCATTTTCCCTGTTTTTTTCCCCCCCTTCTTTCCTCTCCTTCTATTCTTCTCCCCACGTGCGGACGCCAGAAGCGATTCTCGGAGAAAGATTTCGATTTCTGATGGTCCGAGAGGGAAAGTCAGAGGAGTGGCGATGACAGATGACAGGGTGGGCGCTGTGATGGGTGGATGGATGACGGCGAGAGACGAATAACACGCCGTCCAGCTCTCGCTTTGGTTTGTTTTTGATTGCTTAAACCAGGAAACCAAAAAGCCAGAGGCGGCTACAAATCTGGACCAATTGGACCGATTTACCCCAAACACATACGAGACTCAAGCAGAGGTGGGGTCAGTAAATGTTCTACACCTTAAATGCAATATGGATGCTTATTTCTAACGGTTGCACAGAATATCTAGCCATAAATAATATTCTCTAAACTTTCTAAACTTATTAATTTCAACAAACTGACATTTTCACAAGGAAACAAAAAGACAACAAAAGGCCTCACGCAACTTAGAATAACTCTTGACTTTTGCTTTTCGGTCAAAAGTGAATTCTCGTTATAATCCCAATATTACCCCGCTCTTTGACGCATGAAAGAAACTCAATGCTAACTTGATTTAAGCTCTAAGAACAATATGCAAGAATAACATTATGTTCCAGACACATATTAGCCTCATGACAGCCAATCAAAGAACGGCGGACAGACCAATGAGATGATCGATCACACCGTTTGACCCCGGGAGGGGGGGTGGAGAAAAATAATACAGGGAGCGCACGTCAACCCCGACCCCGGCATACCTCCAACGGCTAATTCACTAAAATGTCAGTCGGTCTGATGAAGACAAAAATGATTCTGGGCCTCGGTGTGCTCGTGTTTAATGACATCAATAAGCCTCACAGGAAATTTCATTTGCAAGACGTTATTTGTTCGGTGCCTCAGGAGGCTCGACAAGCATCTGATGTAGAGTAAGTAGACAGAGGGATGAGGAACAAGAGAGAGAGGAAAGGTAAGAATACCTGAGCCAATAGGCTCTGGCCACCTGCATGCTTCAGTTTTTGATGAAAATAGCATCCGCATGACCTTTTTAACAAACAAGATTTTGTAAAAAAATAAGGTATTAAAACCAGCATGGGTCAAGGATTACCAGAAAAAAGTGATTTTGACTCATTCCCAAACGTTTCCTGACACACAAACACGGCCGGCCTCCTCCTGCGACGGCCTCTGAAGACCACGTCTCAGCAGCTGATCGGTCCAATGAGAAAAGCCTCTTTGTCACCTAATTACCAATGTGTTATTAGCGCTTTAATGAAATGCCCGCAGGAAGCGACGCCCAGCAGCCCGCATTATCTACGTCGGAGCCGGTTTGGAAAATAATATTAAGACGCAAAGATAAGGAGAGAAAGTAACGGAGAGATAAAAGCAACCTGAATCAATTTATATCGATAGGTTTCATGACCATAAACACGAAATGTCCTGCGTACTCTGACAAATACGGAATATCAGTCGGGCTGACAAGATATGGGTCCAACATTATCTGAAATGTCAATGTAATCTCAGATTCTCTTCATCATAAAACCTATGTGCGTGTGTGTGTGTGTGTGTGTGTGTGTGTGTGTGTGTGCGTGTGTGTCCGAAGGGATGGACCAATGAACATGAGTGACATTTTACAAAATGTTTGTAACCGAGGTAACATTCAAAGACTCCGTCCCTCCGGATTTAAGAGACGGCGTCAACCTTCAACTCGGGTACAAAAAAAGGCGACAGGAGAAAAACTTTGAATGCGAGCTTCTCTGATTGGACGGCCAGATGCTGCTTCATCGTCGGGCCCACAACGTCATATCTCTCTCTGTTTCTTGATGAGGATCTGAGCGCTATCGTGGGAGAGTATGAAACCGACCTTCTGCGTCTGAGGTCATCGCCGTGTCTGCGGGTTGTTTGTGCGGAGGAAGCATTGTGGCGGCGAATTAAGAAGAGCGGGATCAGGGAGGAAGGAAGAGGACTTAGAGGAGGGCTGGGGGGGAGGAAAAAAGGGGGAAGAGACGGAGAGGTAATCCCCGGGAGCCAGAGGTTTGTGCCAGCTCCCACCGCAGCGAACAGCTGAGGAGGAAAGGAGCGACAGAAGGGAGGACGGATGAGGATACGGCCTTTTGGTGGGTGGGCTGTGTGATCAACTCCCACCCGACCTCTGGTCATCCCCATAACATCTTCATTGCTCTCAATCACACACCAAGCCAAGGTCTTAATAAGGACCGCCGCGGCTGCAAGTCTATCTGCTTTTAAACTCCTCGCTCCAGAGACCTCCCACCTCACGCACCACTTCACTTGTGCGTTCTGATTACGGCGGTCACGCCCGGTTTGACGGGCCGCACCTCAGGCGATGTGGAGATGATCTTTCCCGTGCGAGGGTATTAGAAACACAAAGAGGGGAAGAGGGAGAGAGAGACTGAAGGCGAATATAAAAACAAAATAACGGACGAAAGGTTGAGACGGTCAACGGCAGAGAGGAAACTCAGGTGATTACAGGGAAGGAAGGGAGAGCGGCGCTCGGAGACGATCACGAAACGTGATCTGCCGTTCACTGGGGTCGTCGTGAGTTTTGTGGAGAGAGATTCGACGCACAATTGAATGCCAGGTGTGGTGAATAACACCATAAGTTTGCAATTAAAAGAAAGTGAGAACGGAGAGCACTGGTTTGTGTCGAATCGAAGACTTCCAAACTTTTTGGGGAGTGTTTCTCTTTTTTTTTTTAACCTTTATTAGAACGGACATGTTTGAGACAGGAAACAGGAAGAGAGACTGAGGGATACGTGGAAAGGGTCTCAGGAACACGGTGCTGCACCGCCATGACTAGGTAGCAGAAGGGCGGGGGGGGGCTTACATGACTGTATACCTTTCTATTCATCTGAAACAAACCCTCAGTGTCAGCTGCACACGAAATACACTCTAGAAAGAAAATAAAGATCATATACACACAAAAAAAACTTGTGTACAAACACACACACCTCTTGTCGCCATAGTCCAGAGCCCCCACCACCCCACGCCCTCACCCAACCCCCAAAGCCACTTAGCCACAGAACACCAGAGAGCAAGAAGAGGCATCAAAGCTGTTTATATAATGAAAGTGAAAGAGCTGCCCTGCGCTGTATCACTGCCTGCACCCAGGAAAGCATTCCTTCTTCTCCTGAGAATAGAGGAGGAAAAAGAGAACCCCCCCCACCCCAGTAACACCACCACCACCACCCCCACCGCCTTAACAATGCAGCATAACAACACCGCCAAACAACAGAGAGAGAAGAGACGGCGGCATGAGAAAGCAGGAGGCAACAGAAAGGTTGTTTATTTTAAGTCAGCCTCTTGTACCAACAGAAAGCGGTATTAAAATAGAGCTTATTGTTGTGAATTTGTGATCTGTCAGTCGGCATGGGAAACAAAGAGAGACGGGGTGGGGGGAGGGAGAGGAAGAGAGAGGATGCTTGAACCCCCGTGGGGTTTGTGTCAGTCTTCCATCAGAGGAGAGCGGGGTCTCCAGGGGGGAGAGAAAGTTCTCAGACTCAGACTGTTTACACTGATGGTAGCCCGTCCCTCTCACCTCCTCCCCGCTTCCTCCCTCCACTCCTCCACTCCTCATCCTAATGGCATCGTAATGACCTCCTCAGGTGTTAACTGGGAAGCCACCAGAGGTCTCATTCAAAGCACCATGTGCCACAGTGGGTGCCGGCGGTAGCGACAGATGCCAGCGCTGTAACTACCAGCCCTCCTGTCTTCTCTAGTAACACCCCCCTCCCCCCTACCCCCAAAACCCACTGTTCAATCCCTCTCTCTTTCATCAGCTCTAATCCACCTCACCCACTCCATGCAACCGTCCTCGTCTCTGTCTGCTTCCTCCTTCGGGTCCACGGCAGAAGCTGCAGCTGCAGCGCTGACGTGTTTCAGAAGGAGACATGATGGTCGTCAGCAAACAGGTTGATGGTTGTCATTTAGAGTTCCTCTAGAGATGGATCCCATCAGGTGCCCGACAAAATACTCCACAACTCGCATATGAAGCCTACTGATGCTGTAGTTCAGTACGTAGGCCCGTCTCCAGGGTTCCTAAGCAACACCGCAGAATTCATGAGATGTATTTCTAACAAAGACATTTCATGGAATTAAAGTGTGAAGTCATTCTCCTTTAAAACTCTTATCCCACCATGGAAGCCTCTTACGGAGCTTCGACTCTCCGACGCTTTTTCACCTTCCGAATAAATGTCCAGCGCGTTGGATTTCGCACCTTCTAGTGGTGAGGCTGGATATTACAACCATCCCAATACTCGTCTTCCTGTTCCAAGAACCGATGGCAGCCGCTAAAAACGTTCTGGAATTAATTTTTAACGGGCTGAACCAGAATGGACCCAAACGAAGGTCGCGCATGATGATGAGTGTTAATTCCAACTCGCTTTCCTGTTTGTCACGAGATGAGCATCCAAATGAATGCTGATGATATTGTAATTTATGCACATGGTTAATGTTTGACACGAGTCGCCACCACAAACTCAGTTTATGTTAGAATAACAGGATATAATATAATAAGCCTGTCGTCATTTTCTGGTTAGGGCGAAGGAGGAGGAGGAGTATGCTTTTGCAGATCTCAGTGTTTTTGCTCAAAGGCGCATAGGCAGGGCCTCAAACCTCGGCCAGCTGGTCACCGCTGCGACTGCACCCAGAATCTATAATGTGGAAACAGAGAGAGACGGGAAGAGGGGAAAAAAAGATAACGGAAAGACAGCAGAGAGTGTAAGAACCCGGCAGAGATGAAGCGATGGAGAGAGAGAGAGATGGTTTTCTAATTCAGCCATCTGGCTAGCTTTACTTCATTATAATATTCTGACTGTGTGCGAGTGTGTGTGTGTGTGTGTGTGTGTTTACAAATTTGTGAGTGCCTTCCATTCCACAGATGCAGGCAGTGCAGAGAAGAATCCTCATTTATTAACAGCTTAATAGAGCTCCATCTGGGCCAGACCCTATGCTCGCCTCCTATCAGAGAGATTCATCAGCGAATCACAGGAATCAGTCGACGGGCGACACCTACACGGGTCGCCGTGACCCAGCTGCACCCAGCAACCTCGCACGAATAGCGTGAGCAGCACTACAGTTTGTGGGATGTGACATAACAGCACGCAAATTGGAGAGGACGGTAAAGGAAATGTCAGAAAAATACAAGAAAAAGGAGGTTAATGGAAATAAGAGAGAAAAACTGTTTTAACTCGGCAGAGCGCGTTCGTGAACGTGGGATTTTTCAGTCGCAAACATCTGTCCTACAAAACCAGAGAATGTATGCCCTCTCCCTGTGTTATTGCTGTACTACTAGTATGGACAGGAAGACGTTAAAAAGGATTAATACAATTTATTTCAATGTAAAAAGGAAAAAACAAACCAGGTGCTCCCCAAGAAACAGATCAAAAGGACGTTCAAACAGTTGTTTTTGTCAAGTTTACTTTTTTTTGTTTCGTGGCAATTAAAATCAAAAATACAAGAAAGGCATGACAGGGAAAGCAAAAACACAAAACACGGAACAGACTTGTTGCAGTTTTTGATACGACAGGCCTGCAAATGAGGCTACGGGGAAAATTTGACACGTAAATATCATCCAGAGCGCTCAAACGCCGCACATCGCTGCAGCTACTAGAACGTGACGACTGCAAATGTCTCCTTATCTAACTGAAAATATACGGAAAAGAAACATTTTGAAATTTTATTTATTTATTTATTTTTAGAGGAAGGTAAATTATTCATCATGCTCGTGTTCAGTCCAAAATTTTGTCTGGCTTCTACTTGGAGGCCATCACACCGACATCCTTGCTCCTCGTCTCTCTATCTGTCCCTCCATTCAAACGAGGCTGAAGTGCAAATTGGACATCTGGTGCTGTGATGTGACAATACAGCCACACACCCCCAACCTACACACACACACACACACACACACACACACACACACACACACACACAGTCGGCCACACCAAATACGGGCTGATGAGGATGTACAGATACAGAAAGGAAGACCCAAGCGAGGAAGAGATGGACAGAAGCAAACCCAAGCAAACGGGGCAACTGAGAATGTTTCTAGTGAGATAAAATTAACACAAGATATTAAAAATGATGCTGTGTAAAAAGAGGAAAGAGGGAAATAAAGAGGTGTGGATGAACATCAGGAGGCAACGGGGACACGGTTCTACTTGCACCCGTGCCCTCGTGCCGACTCTCTCATTTCTACGGATGACGGCTTCTCAGACCGTCCCAGGTATAGGGCACTGATGGCTGTGGAGTGGAGCTGACCAACAGTATAACAAGCCTCGTCTCGGTGTCGGACTCCGCCCCACGTGATATCTGAGTGTCTCATTCAGTCTCATGCAGAAATGAAGGACAGGGATGAGACAGGAAGAAGTCTAGACCGACTGAGAGCAGCGCAGAGGGAGGATTCAAGCACAGACGCGGAGGCGTCGGCCAGACAGCACTCGAAGGCGAGGAGGTCATGAAGAAGGAGGAGGATGAAGAAGAAGAAAGATAAAGAATTGTCCACGTAAAACTAAGACGACTCTCTACTTTCTGGAGAGGGCCTTGAGGTAACTTTTTGTTGTGATGCTGCTGTAAAACAAATCCTCCCCTTTGACTGGCGCTCTTCAGCTGACATGTTCAGGCTGACTAAGCAGCAGAAGACGGAAGGCATACAGTGGTGTCTATTTATATAGGAGCATATGTCCTACCAGCAAAAATAATGCAGTTGTACTTTCAGAGCCGTGCGAGGTACGATATTCATTTTGTGGAATCATCTGTGGCCTAAAAACAACAGACAGATAATACTGCTTGTTCAGGCGGAGCTGCTTCCTCCTAAGCCTGTTAATCTCCTGCAGGACGATTCAGACAGAATCTGTTCTCATTTCCAGCAGATGACTGTCAAACTTCCCTGAAAGAACATTTCATTCACTCATCCATTCACTCATCCATTCACTCATTCATTCATTCACTCATTCATTCGTCTGTTTTCTTGAAGGTGAGAAGATCGTAACAGTCTTAGTCTCCAGCCTTCATGGTTATTCTGGAGCCTATCCCAGCTGGCTACAGGCAAGAGACAGGGTACACCCTGGACGAGTCGCCATGATCAGGCTCCTGGTTTCGCTCCAGCTTGGACCCAGTCTAAGCAAGCCTGGGTCACTTTATTATGGGTCAACTTTACCAACTATTTTCACAGGGTGAATAAAATTTGCACACATCCTGCTTGACGATCTCAACCTCCCCCAAACCCCCCCCCCAAAAAACTACGTCAAGTTACTTTGAATGTCTGTGTGTTATTTCGACCACCTTCGGCTTCCATGACACCAAGTATTTGTCTGTAGCGTTTTTTTAGATGCTGGGAAGATCTTCACGTGGAACGTTACAAAAATGTTTAGAGTTGGCTTCTCATTCGTTTTTGGAGGGGTGGGGGCATGACAACAACGGATGCATTCCTCGTGGACCGGGTGGACGGATGGATTTTAGACGATTCGTTACCTCTCCAAGAGCTTCATAGCGCTTCTGGTTCCAACGGTGGAGATCCTCTCTGGCGTTGAACACAAAGGGTTCCCCTGTTTTGGTATGTCTAAGCTGACCGTCTGTGGGAGACAAGAAATGAAAGAAGGAATGTGAGGGTAGTTACCTGCATTTTTTTAAACTTGTGAGTAGGGAGAAAGAACCTCCATCTCTTAAATAAGCAAACTGAGCTTGTCCTCTTTTTCTATTTCTTACAGCTCTCTCTTCCATATCCATCTAAAAGCCTCTCAGTTCATCTCCTCCTTACTTTCTTCCATCGCTCCGTCTCTGTCTTCATGACCCGAAATCTCTCAAATAAAAAGCTAAAGAGGTTTGGAAGTATTCTAAAAGTGTCAGTAATCAGCAACTCACTCAAACGTAACAAAACAGGAAAATTGATATAGAAAAAAGCAAAAATTGGTACCATACTGAAGTGATTGATTATATCTCAGGGAAGGTTTTAAGACATCCAGGTTTTATTTGATATAAAACAGTCATAAGGCAGGAGAACGCTGCTCTGAAAGGATTCTACTTCTTTCTTAATAAACAATTACCCTCATGTGGCTGGGGAACCTCTGCATTTATATACCAGCAATGAGCTCATCGATCCTGCCGTTGACACGGCAACACAATAAAACACTAAGGAGTGTTAAATTTAATTTTGACCTTTATGACTGCAGAATTTGTAAAAGCTAAACCACTGAAAAAGTACATACACTTAACCCAAAACAGCCAGGGGGCTTTCATACTTTCTCAATTATTGCACAACGTGGAGGAAACCCATCTAAGATTTAAATAAATATCTTCACAACAAGAAAGGATGCAGAAATGTTTTCTTGTTTTTCTTTTTTCATTCACCTCTAATTTGCGGCTATGTATTAAAATACAGGCTTTTCGTGCTGAGTTGTTAAACAACATGTAATCCCGAAACCAGGTTTGTCATCATGTTGCATTAAAAAAAAAAAAAAAGAAAAAAAAGAAGAAGAAGCAGATTCGCGCCTGAGAGGTAGAGTAGAAGTTCGAATAAAAAAAATACCTTGAAGAAAATCAATTATGCATTCATGGAGGGGTGAGGATCTAAACACTAGTGCCTAAGAGGAGGAAGAAGGGAGCTGTAATGAAATCCTACTGTAGGAAAGGGTGTGTGTGTGTGTGTGTGTGTGTGTGTGTGTGTGTGTGTGTGTGCGTGCGTGCGTGTGCATGAACGAAACGCGTGGTTGTGTATGTACGTGATTGCGCGCCAACCGGGTGATCAGCTCCATTGCCTTCTCCACCCACCTTACCCCCCCCACCACCACCACCAACACATCCTCTCAGAGGAATAACGTTTTCTCAACTTTTCTCCTCTTTTCTGTCATAATTAGCATTCTGTTCTCAATTTGGCCGCTTAATTAGGTGTACATAACCTTGGATTTCCAGTAATGGAAAACTGGAGGGCTCGCGAGATGAAGCCATCATCTTCAGTGATTAAGATACCTGCAAACTACGGTACACAGCCTCGTCTGTAGTCACATCATTACATGGTCAAATTAACATTTTTGTTCCACCTGTCTCGCAAAAAAAAAAAAAAAGTGTAGCTGCAGAAATGCCTGTGAGCCAGAGAGAAAATCGACACCCGGGTTTGGAAGGAAGCAAAAAAAAAAAAAAATTGAGACGAAGAGATGGAGAGTCTTTAAATGTGTTCCTCCTTCCATGGGAGACTAAGCTGGGACTTGAGGGTGGGGTTGGCACAGCAGTGGGTGGAGGGGCAGAAGGGGGGGGGGGGGTCTTCATGTCTCTGTTCTTAGGCACAGCGAGGTTATGCAAATGCTCCATCAGGCGCAGGGCAAGGCTGAGTAGGTTACTGACGGGCCGTAGAGCACAGAAACATGTCCTCCACTCAGCCAGCCAGACAGCCAGCAGAGAGGCTGACAGAGAACCAGGGGGTGGTGTGTGTGTGTGTGTGTGGGGGGGGGGGGGGTGAGCAGGGAGGGGAGGGGAGAGAGAGGCTAAAGGGGAATACTGAGAGTCATCACCACTACCTCCCTGACTTTTCCTCCCTCTCTTCCTGGTCTGACTTAGCTGAGAGCATCCCAGAGAGGCTTTTACATCATCCGGATACCATGGCAACCACACAATATCTTTCTGTCGTTATTATGGGATGTGTGAAGAGTAGCTGGATGTAAAAGTACTGAGTGATGTGGCTAACTTTAATGGTAAATGTTGATGGTTTTGCGGTAGCTAATAGCAATGCTTACCCAGTTTTTAGTTTTATTGCAATTATTGACAATAAGTTGGTTTTTCAAAGATTTTTCATTGTTTGTTTGTTTGTTGATAAGGTTGTGAAAATTAAACGTTGTACAGTGGTGGGAAAAAAGAATCTGATGAAGGAATCTAATCATTTTACGTCGTGCTATGAGCTTTTTTTCACCATCACTGTCCAGGAATAAAATACAAATAGTTCAAAATGAACAAGATAAAGCAGATCCATACATTTTTAGAGCGGTTTCAGCTTTTTCATCAATTACACATCAACCAATAAAAAGATTTTCTTTCAATTTGGTGTGAGAGGGGGAACCACTGAATTTTGGAAGGGTCTGCCGAGCAAACAAACTTTCATTCCACGTTGACAACATATCTTCGTGCGAGCTCATTCAGACCAAAACTAGACCAAACATTAATGCAGAATCGGATTTCCTTACACATTTAGCTTTGCTGGAGCTGTAGTGCTAAAACTGTGTCGGCTGCGTCGATCCACAGAATATAATGGGGTTTTTTTTGGTGTGTCTAATGGTTGAATGAATAAATCGTGTACTTGCATTCATTGAAGGCATATTCAAACTCCTCCAGTGTTTTAGGGAAAGTGAAAGGAGGTTCATCTTTCTTCATCAGTTCATCTAGGTCTATTCTCGACAGCAAATCTGAGGAGGGAGAGAAAAGATCATTAAAGGTCAGAAAATATTAGGGACCAATTTACATTTTAAATGCACTTCATAATTTGATGACATCTTGTTTCATCTGAATTTAAGAGGTTTATTTCTTTTCCAAGTAACTTATATCTGTATGTTTTGAACTCTGCCAGGACACTCTTGAAGCACAATAAATGTCATTTTCAGATCAGTGTGGTCTGTAAAAATGACCCATGAATTGATGGAATATTTCACATTTGATGACACACACAACCAACACCGATCCAAAGTCTATGTAGACTGGTCCCTGCTCAGATCATTCACCTTTGAGTGCAGTAGTCTTCTCCCTGTCCTCCTGGCCAGCGACCTGGGCCATAGCGATCCACAGTATATACAAGGCTGGTGTGGCAGCAGGAGAGCGAGAGCGCATGGGTCCTCCCAGAATTCATAGGGACACATCCTGTGACACGTGGAGAACAAACACAACAATAACATCCTAATCCGAACAGATGAATCCTGCATTGATTTAAAGCCACAACTGTGTCAAAAGCCTGTTGCACCTGCGAGGTGAGAACAGGCCAAATATTACGTCACTCCGTTGCATAATGGTAGAAGCTCGTTGCTTATTGGATAAAACGGAAGCAGCGCTCATTTACCCTGCAATAACAAAAGAAATAAAGAACTATCTGTCAACATTATTGTTTTTTTTTATTTTTAAAAAAAACACAGCAGCTCCAATGCGGACACTTAACTTTTACTGACGTGCTAAAAACCGCATTAATTATGCAAACGAGCAAACTTATTCCTGCTTTGGATCGGCGCTGCGTTCGGTTATAACAGAACTCTTTATAGCATTTAGCATCCTCTGATTTCTCTATCACTCCCTCAGCGAGTCAACCTGTTTAAAGTTTCGTATTCTTGCAAACCCCCACCCCCAGAAATGTGTGTTTCTCTGCGTGTAACCCCTGCCAGTAGGTTAATGTAGGACACTCGTGCTTTTATTTTACAGCCGCTCGAACCGAACCGAACCCGGAGTTCCGGGTAGGAAAACATGTTACACTAGATGAACGCATGCTTTTGGGTCGACTCACGCACCATGAGCGTTTGCGACTGTCCAGTTGCTGCAGCTTCCTCGAAATTTCTAAAAACAGGAAGTGACTCCGAACGGCGCAGAGCGTGGAGCGCGTGAAGCTTCCGGGTTACCGGGGCAACGGACTGGAAGGGGTACTTAAAGAGACAGTAGCACGGCAGCTGCGGCAGGACGCTCAGGTCGGGAGCTCCACCAACAGCTGCGTGGTTTGTTCTCTGACAAATATTTTGAAAAATAAGCAACAGATTTTGATGGTATCTGTTGATTTTAATATTTTTGTATATTTACGTGGATTATTCTGACTTTTCCTTTAGGATCTATGTTTCTACACCTCTGTTTGCATGAGAGCTCAGTCATATGTGATGATTTAGATGTGTAAATGTTTGAACAAAGTCTTTATGACAAAACTTTCATGTGGTTATAAATATTTCAAAAATTAAGAATAAAAAAAGTCGATGTTTAATACATTTTTATATATGTATTTCATGTTTCATGTGTCAACATTCAGAAGTTCAGGTTTTGAAATTTGTTTGTGTGAGCTATAGTCTATCTGGATAAGTATAAGAAGTTCACAAGTTCTTTTCTCACCTTTTTCCGTGGTTTGAATGTTTTTCCTTTAATAGGGAAAATATACAAGATAGCTGGATTTAAAGAAAAATTAAAAGAAAGGCGTGATAGAGTCAAAGTCAAACTTTGAGAGGACTTGTGGTTGCCATTTTTTTATAGAACCGTTTATACGGCACACAATAGACACCTTCTTTATGGACAGGTTGTGTACCCAAATTGAACTGCCTCCCACAAAGATTTGCAGTCCCTAATAAACGTGTTATGTCAAATATGTAATTAGAAATTTGTCCTTATATTTAAAGCGATGACTCCTGAAGCTTTTTGATCACCTACCTCTGATACAAGGACATCTGTTTCTGTTGTAGTTTTCAGACTGTCCTCTCCGGCTTTGCAAAACTGTCAGTGACATTGGGTAGATCACGACACTTTAAAAGGCAAAAAAAAAAAAACTCCATGGGTTTCATGGTTGATCAAAAACACCCCAATTGCTTGTATAACAGACCTACAACTGTATTTTACGACATGCGCTTTTTGACCCAAAGAAATAACCTCCTGGTTAAAATTAGGCTGCATGTCCTACTTCTGTACGGCCTGTTGAAGTTGAAGCTGTTTCTCAGGGGTAGTGAGCTGTTTCCTCAAGCAAAATGCCAGAAATGCAGCAAATCTGTGGTATCTGCTGAGTCTGACGAGGTAAAGGAAATGCTTCTGGCTCGCTCAAAGCAGCACCTGAGAGCAAAGGTCTGGTGTCGGGTCACATGACTTGGACTTGAGGCAAATCTAAGATGTAATTTTTATTTCTTACTGCAGCCTGTTATGTGGCAGCTGTTTTTCTATAGGAGTTAGCATTGACTCCTTTTTGCTGTATGTGCAGTATTTTGAATTGATCAAATTGGTAGCATGTGGGGAAATGTAAGAATTTATTTATAGTTTTTTTTAGTGCACATTAAACTGGTGTTAAATTTGGTGACAAATGCATGACTTGCTTATAACCCTGAAACCCAAATGATGATTAAATGGGACATGAAAATGAAACAGACTAGGACCAGTTCACTCACACACTATTGATTTGTTTTTGTCACACAAATGATTAACTTAGAAGAAGTTTTTTGGCCAAATACTTCTTTTCTGCAATACCAGTTTTGTCAAATACAGCACATTTGCATGTTTTGCTACCTCTTTGGCTTTACAGGCTGAACATTTTGTTGTCTTTTGTATTCCCTAAGTGGTTTGATGATCACAATCTTGCCACATTTGCATCAGAATTCTAGTTAAGGAAGGGAACATCTCTCTCCGAAGCGGTAAATGTTTTCCTTGCTCTCAAAGGAATAGTGCAGTGTGTGCAGCCGCCTTTGTGAACTGAAATTCTGTTGTTGTCATTTGAGTCTTTAATCTTCATTTAAGCATTAAGTATAATAAGTAGAGCATTTGTATTTATTAAACAAAAATCTGTAACTTCTTTGTCAGAATTCATCAGAAATTACCGACTGGACAGAGATCACAAAACTGATCGCACTACGCAGGAAACATTCAGCGGCAAAGTAAGAATAGAATTTTTTATTTTCATCTTTAATTCTAAAACATTCCATGTTATAAATAATAAAATGAGGACAAACTTGGAAAAGTATACCGAGCAATCGTATTACACATAAAATAAATGTTTCCTCAGTTTGCACAAAATACCGACTGATATTACAGAGTGGGGCAGATTTTTGGGACACGGTGTGATAAAAACATACATCATCCTGCTTCTAAATCATAATATTTGATGTCTGATTTCAGGAACCAGGAGGAAGTATGCTGACACCAATGTCTTTACAGTCTTTCCCGTAAAAAAAATAAAAATCTTGTGTGATCACACAGTTGCATCTTGTCCCAGGCAAACAAATCCAGGCTCTCTGTTTTCCCAGAGCTGATTTTTTTTGGAGATGTGCTCCCAAAAAGATGAAATGCATCTGACGCTGTATAGAAAAGCACAGAGAGCGTTTGTCTGAGGGTTGTGCATAAAGAAGGAGGCACCGTCTCCTCACTCTTTCTGTTGTTCTGCAGTTTCTTGTCCTCTCTCCCACTCATGTTTTATCACACATGCACACACACACACACACACACACACACACACACACACACACACACACACACACACACACACACACACACACACACACACACACGCATTCACACACTACTACCTTGAGAGCTGCGAATGAATATTACAAGCCAGCATTTACAATGTGATAAAAAATCCGAACTGCATGGACTGTTATTGGGCAGCGTTTATATCAGATGGTTGTTTCCCCCTGGGTCGGATTTGCTTGTGTCTCATCAGCTTCAAGAGGGTCCTGTGGTCCAGGGCTGCAGGAGCAAACCAAATAGGCTTCCTGAAGTTCTTCGACCATAGCTTTGTCTTCATCATCCACCTCCGCGCCGTCCTGCATCTCCCACCTGGAAAACAGAGACAGAACATCTGATGTTTAACATCGATGAGATGGCATTGTGAGCAAACTTATGTTCAAGTATGAAGAAACGATTCTGGTACAGTTAGATGCAGAGTGGGGAGCGGCCTGTTGCACTAAATTCCACACCACTCTTTCACCAGGAAGTTATAAGAGTATTGTCTTCCCCTTTGTTTAGGTTTGTCGCTCAGGCAAAAAAAATAGTATTTGTTCAGCAAGACATTAAATAAGACAGCGGTGAAGGAAGAGAGTAAATTATTTTACCGGCTGCCGCCTTTTCTTTCAGTCCAATGCTTGTTATAAGAAGTGACTCACTTTAGCAAAGAGGAAACTGGCTCTACAATATGTTCCAATAGATCAGATCATATTTGGGCTTTGATAGTGGAGGAAGGGCATCTGATTCAACACATTAAGAAAGCCACGTTCTAAGTCAGGTTCCGTATTTCAATGGAATGTCTTGATGAACGACTGTGGTCAATCAAAACCCCGAATGGAGAGGCGGCCGAAGGCCGTTTTAATGCATCACATCGGACCACTTCCAAAGGAGAATTAAATCTGTCGGACTGCAAATGATCGCATTTTCATCGCAATCTCTGCGTCTCCTTTCATGCTGAGTGCGTGTGTGAAGTGTAAACGTGTATAGGAGGGGGTAAAACACTAACTATACCATGCATGTGTTTCATGCATACTAAGAGGCGGGCCTCTCAGTGCTGCACTTGATGAAGTTTCAGCCTCTGTCATAGCGTGTATCTGGTCAAATCAGACATCTTCTTCCTCTGCTTCTCGACTACCATCAGTGGGGTAATTAGCATCTGCATGGGGAGGATCTGTTTATGTAAATACGCAGCTTTGACAAAGCGGTTTCCTCTCATGTGACTGCATTCTCTCTCCACTCACAACTTTGGCTGGCAGTTTCTCTTTTTTCTGGGTAATTTTTGTGTCTCAAATAAGACAGAACAAATAGAAAAGTAGTTAGGTCTGCTCTTGATGACTGCTGCAGACTCTGTTGGAGGAATGCAGATGACTACTGGGGCAGACAAATTGCCCCTATGTTATTTTTTTTTCAGTGACATAAAATCAAAATCATTTCCACTAAATAACCATTATGGGATACAAACATTCGCACAAACAAAACAACACAAATGTCAGCGTGGAAAGGGAGAGAGCACAGAGGGGAGCGAGTGAGAATGGAGAGCTGAAGGAATGGCAACCAATAAAGGAGGGGAACGAGAGAGGAAGGAAGACAGGAAGGTACGCTAAAGGTTTTTCAATGTTTAATTTTCAAATAGGATTAAGCAGAATGACATTTAGCTGAAGGTTACAGGCTCAGCATTGTCTTAGCTGATATTGATATGCAGGAGGCGCCCTGCTTGTCACCGGGACAAACACCATTGATGAATGAGAAGCCTTTCCCCAGGAAGGTGTTAAGTGCAAATTTGAAATGAGAGAGAGATAGAAGAAGAGGTGGAGAGAGTGGGAGAAAAGAGGAAGCGCACACAACATTACAACATCATCGGCGTGCATAGTGTCGCTAGGTAATGCCACCAAAAGTGTAAATTGTTCCACAAAGCACTGGTGGCCTATTTGTTGGTATCCGTTGATCTCAAGCTGATAATGAGCTGAAAAACACACAAGGTGCTTTTGCCGTGTGCGTCCCATTTCAGCAACTGCAAATCAACAGTGCATCTTAAAAAATTGTATATGTCGGCTAAAGTTGACAACAACTTCACTGTTTCCTCATTTTTAGCAAGTTTTTCTCCCAGAATTTACATCTTAATAAGGAGAGCCTTACGGGGCGGCAGTGGCTCAGCGGTAGAGCAGAGGTCTTGAAGACAGATCGCCCAGCCATCGGTGGATCGATTCCCGCTCCCGCCAGAACATCTCCGGAGTGTGAGCTGACGGTGGGAGGCGTCAGCTCACCTCCCAGCCACTGCCGAGGCACCCTTGAGCAAGGTGCCGTCCCCCTTACAAGCTGCTCTATTGGGGCGCACTCCAGGAAGCTGCTGCCCGTCACTCTGCCTCCCAATGTACAGCTTGATGTTGTGTTGTGTTGTGTTTGTATACTAACTGCATGATTACAGGCCCCTTTGTGTGCTGTGGTTGTTTCAGGGGCCTGTACATACATAGTGTGAAAAACTAACACAAAAAATGTAACAAACACCTGAGTGACAAATGTAATTTCCCCTAGGGGATCAATAAAGTGTATCTTCTTCTTCTTCTTCTTCTTCTTCTTTAATTCTTATGGGCTCTGCTCATTTCTCATGCTTTAATACTGGAGCTGCTGACTCGGCTCTTTCTCTGAATACAGAATAGGACACACATATTAAGACTCGTATATTTACAGGATTGATGCCACGGGAGATTGTCTGGGAGTGAGATGAAATGGCTGGATGGGATGTATTTCAACGCGTGCGTCGTCGACGATCGTGAGACGACGACGGCGTGAGACAAAGAGCATCCATCCTGATTTCCAGCTGATAATGAGGGGTGATGTTTGACAAATTAAGAGCGTAAACCCTGTTCGGGGATCATCCAGGGAGTCAAGTCAGTAACATCTCACTCAGAACTCAGAGATGAAACTTTAAATGCTTGACTTGTGCTTCTCCTGGGGACAGAGAACACCTATGAGGCGTGAGCTCTAATAGAGAGGGAATATCGACAGGGAGAGGGGGAAAAGGACAAGAAACAAAACAAAATGGACTGAGGTTTAAGTACCGACTGCAAGAAAGAGAGTAAGCGAGCAGGAAGACAAAGTGCTCAAAAGATCACAGGAGACAGTGGCCCGTGGTTTCCTCTGCAGCTGTCAGTGGGTTTAGTGGTTTCTCTCAGAGCGTTGGATGTTTGTGCCGTGCCGGGTTCCCAGCCCGCTCTGCCACTGGGACCACTGTTTGTTTAAAAGGCTTGCCTGTCAAACAGAGAACGCCACTGACAGCCAGACACTTGGCTAAATGACTCTGACAGCAGTCCTAATCAGAGGCTTTGCACATTGCCGCGGGGCCTGGAGGATCCATCATAACCCAAGCCTAAATATTTAAAGTGCTAAACTTTCCAAAGGTCAGGCCTTTCCGTGGATGCCAGGGCAATATCAGAGAAGTGGGAAGAAAGGGACTGAAAGAGGTGGCAAGAGAGGGAGAGAAGCTGTAAGAGTCCATTATTGTTCCACCCTGTCAGTTTTGGACCCTTAGAACCAGAGTATATCTAGCAGACTGTTGTGTGAACTGGGACAAGAGAAAAAAACCCGAATGATTTTATTTTTTTATTTTGTAACTAACAATTTGGTGAAGTTTTGGCAATTGGCAAGAAAGTTCCACCAAAAAAAGTTCAATCTGAGCAGAATAAGTTTAAAAGCAGCCTTTTCTTTTCAGGTAGATATGGTGAAGTAAGCAGAAGACGGTTGAAGGTGGAAGGACTCAGGATGAGGACAGTAGAGCTGTTCGCATAACGTTGACTTTCTACGTCATCACCCGAGACTAACGCTAAAAATGGCTGAGAAACACAACACACACACACACATACCCACACACACACACACGCACACACACACTGCAACACTACATAACCGACTCTGTGATATATGAATGATCATTTTTCACCTGAAAAACCCTGCCGCCGCTTGGCGTCCCGGACAGTGATGGCTTTCCCCCCGAGCATGAGGGTTTTGGCGGAGAGGCTGCTCTTCATCGTGGAAGACTTTACATTAATAACGCCCCAGCTGACTCCGCCTCCCCCTCATTAGTTATTCTCAAACAGGCAGGACGGTGTTACATTTGCTTTCAAAATAATTAATTCATTAATTAAAGCGCCTAACCTTTAACAATATAAATACTGCAGTTTGTTTATCTCAGCTGTCAGGTGTGGTTAATATTACAGGTCGGTGGACTAAGGACATCATTAAGTTGTTTTACACACAATATATTGAAGGAAACGAGAGGATATAGTTCCCTCTCTTCTATCCATTCACTTTGCATCCATTCTCTGTCAAAAATATCCTTGTAAAATGAAACTGTTTAACAATTAAATATGATAAACCATTAATTCATTCATTAATTCATTCGTCCGTGTCTGCGTGGTTCTCTCTGGGTTCCCTCCTTCCTCCCACCTCCAAAAAAATGGGCTTCAGGTTGATTGGCCAGTACAAAATTGCCCGTTGTGTTTGAGTGTGTGTATGTGTGTTTGTCTGTCTGCGTGTGGCTCAGCGGTGCACTGGCGTCATGCCCAGAGTTTCCCCCGCCTCACGCCCCATGCCAGCTGGGATAGGCTCCAGCTCCCCGCGACAGCGGAACAAGCGAAAATGAATGAATGTATGAATTCATCTTCTTAACAGCTGTTTCCACTTTCGCGGGTCACGGGGGTTGCTGGAGCTTTACCCAGCAGGTGAGAAGCAGTGGCTACCCACTGCGCCACGGTCCCGCCTTCTGATAAACTAGTTTAGGAAATAATGTGGTATCACAAATGATTGTGTACATGTTCTAAACTACCATAGCAAACAAAAGACTACTTAAAAGAAAATTGAGAAACTTCATTACTGTATTAAAAAAGGAAAGAAAAATGTAAGTTACTGGTTAGAAATGGATATTGTACATAAGAATCTGGTCCAGCCGGGGTAACTGACAAGTTCACAATACAGGGCAGTGGGGTCATCTCTTCAACTCAATTTCCACCAAGACGCAAACATCCAATTCAATTTAGATATGTGCCTATGCTAGGCTATGAGCCAGAGGGATATTGTAACTGACAGCCATTGGACAGCCGGATGGATTTGAATATTGACGAGATAGAAACTTGACAGAAGGGATTATGCTCTACCTTCTGACTCACTATCCGCAACACTGATCCATGCTATTGTCAGATCAACTCAGTGTCAGGTCTACAGTATCCCTGTGTGGTGTGGTGGTGCCACTCAGAATTAGACCCCACCTGAAATCCGTCTCAATCCCAGCCCATGTCCGCTCAAAACTGACAAGAAAGGCACTAAGTCAACAGAGAACTAAAAAAATATGCAATATCAAAGCAAATTCTCTTCAACGTGAACCCGAGCAGGTCATCTCTGCCGTCGCCGTGTTCAGCACAGAAGTACACAAATAAGCATGCAATACTCAAGAGGAAGGAAATATAAACTTTGTGACCTCAACCTTGAAACCTGTCCAGCTCAACTAACTCAAATGAAGCAGACAAATGTTAATTTTCTGAGCAATTTCTATGTTCTGATGACATTTTGACCTCATGCATTAAAAAAATAATACAAGAATAACTCACAGACACAAATGTCTGCATCTGTGCAACACTGCATCGATCGCAAGTACCCTGATTTAGATCGGGGTACACTTTTGTTCCGTTTGTATGTGTATGTGTGTGTGTGAAGGTGAGGGGGGGGGTCAAATCCAGTCTCATCCATGTCCAACCAGCCTTGTCTACCACTCGGCACGCACTCTCCCATCCTGAGGGCCGTTGAGAGCGGGCGAGTCTTAAAACGCCTGATCAAAGGGTCTTGGACATTTGTGAGGGCCCTTTGAAAGGACATCCACAGCAAGTCGACACGCTTGTACGTGCTGCGGCGTAGAAACTCAGCGACGCACCCGACCTCAGAGGCATGCACACACTCACATTCACACACACATTCGAACACGCAAACAGAGGGACACTCAAAAGCAAAACTTCAAACACCCTCCGGTTTTAAAGTTAGAATCCAAGCAATGATAAGTCCTGCACGTCAGACAGCACAAAGAGCCTTTTCCTTAAATATACCAAACACACACACACACACACACACACACACACACACACACACACACACACACACACACACACACACACACACACACACACACACACACACACACACACACACACACACACACTGAGGCATACAAAAGCAGAGGGAGGTTGGTTGAGGAGGAGAGAGACGGGACTGGAGATAAGGTCTCATGACCATCTAGATCTCGAATAGTATTCGAGACTCTAAAAAGTGACACCTCTGTGTTTCCTGAAATTATAAATGCTTTACAGTAAAGCTTCTGCGTCTTACTGTATCTACTTCATCTGCCACATATCTAAAAACAAAAGAAATATGTCACAATTTGAGATATTTTTTTGCCAGGACATTTTTTTGGATTAAAATGAACTTTCCCAGAAGTGTCTTACCTTCTTAACGCTCACGGCAAGGGCTCATCTTCATGCAACTCTCTCATTTTGGTTAGATAAACGCACATGAATACCAGTTTCTTATAATACCATTTTGCAATTTAGAGAATTACAATTACGTATTCAAATCACGTGACGACATATTTCAAATCCCTCAATGTGGCCGCTTCTAGCTCCTCGCCATTCTCTCTCGTCATCTAGGGGGGAAGTTTGTGCAAATTTACCATGGTTTAATTACTGAATAATTTAGACCATGCTCCAAATTAATGTAGACATTTCCATATTAATGTGTTTGCCAACCAATTCCACATTTATTTGTACTGCAGACAGGAGGGTAGCAATTATCACAGCATATCATAGCAGTTGTGCCGGTATTTCAGACATCATTAGGCTGCTTGTCCACCATAGTGTGACTGTGAGCACTGGTATATTGGACACAGTTTGGTACATTCCTCAAATAGGCTCGCTGCGCCTAAGTGGGTAAGATTTATCAAATCTTAGGTGTGGGGGTGGGTGGGGGGCGAAGTGGGTGAGAGGTCTAGGTGTTTGACAAGATGAGGTCCAATTTAGAATCCTTGCTGTTTGTGAATGTATTATTATACACAAACAACAAATAACCAAACCCCTGCCAAGTGCACACATCCAACATCTGTTGGTCAGAGTGGTGGAGTGGCTGACTACTCCACACGGATGCTCCTCTTATCTCCTTCCCCCTCCTCACCCACTCTCCCTCTCCTTACCTCACCCTTCTTTTTTCTTCCTCGGTCTCTGAACTTTTTGGCTCTTGTTAGGAGCTCGGCTGAGCCGGCTGGCACCTTTCACTGAAACAACACCTGAGAGGAACTTGTGACACGGTTTTGAGTGTGTGTGTGTGTGTGTGTGTGTGTGTGTGTGTGTGTGTGTGTGTGTGTGTTTTGTGTGTGTGTGTGTGTGTGTGTGTGTGTGTGTGTGTGTGTGTGTGTGTGTGACCTCTCTCACTTGAGCTACTGTAAATCATTACAGCAAGGCCCTTCATTAAAGAATCCAACCACCTTGGCACCTTTCAGCGGTGTCCTATGTATACCTGACAACTGTCTGACACAGCGTCTCAAACTCACCGTATGAAGAACAACAATTATTTTTAAAAAGGGACCAAAAAATGAGTCCAACTTAGGGCTGGGCGATGTCAAATTAATATAAAGATTGTGTCAAACAGTTAGCTTGATTACAATCAGGATTTGTCAAGAATTCAGACAATCTAAGAAGCTAGATATTCCTTTGAATTCAATATTTTAACCCTAACACAACATTTCACTTTTGATTAGCTACAAGGGCACAAGATATTATTGCAAACAAATCTCCTTTACTGTAAAAAGCCCCAGAGGTCATGTCAATGGTGAACACAACGGCAGTGGATGCAATACTATAGCTTTGAGACGTCCTGTGTACCAACGCAGTTTCAGTTTTAAATAACTGCAGTCTACGACTACCCATGGTTCAATGGCTCTGACCAGCCTCTTCATCAGTCGCCATCCTTCTATCCTCCCATCAACCTTGTGTGTTACCACAGTAATGTAAAGAGGCTAAGTTAGCTGGGCAATCGCGAGTCAGTCATTCACTCTGGCAGGCAGGGTGCCTGTTAAAGCTTCCTGTGCACCTCCAGGTCGCCGACATCAAAAATCTCGATGGTGGCAGTGTATCTTCCCCATGAACCGAAAAGAAAGACAGATAGGGGGAGAGATGGAAGGAGTGGGATAAATAAGTGGCAGGAAGAAGGAGTGAAGAAAGGGCTTTCGCTTTGAACAAAGATACAAATGCAAATAAATCCGGACATGACTGCAAACATCATGTCATACACCAGCTCCAATGACACAAAGGAAGACCATCCTGCCATCGTCCCAGCTGTTACCCTCATTACTCCCTGGCTTCTTGTAATGTTTCCAGGTTATTTAAAGCTGTGTTTCTCCACTAAATCCCTCATCAGCTCATCTGCTTTCTATTTACAAATTCACCTTAATTGGTTTTTGAATAGTCTGAGATCTGTGATGCCAGTCATCTTCAAAGATTCACCTTATTTTCCATCTCCTGCTTTCACCACATGAAAACCGCCGGCCTCTCGCCTAGCGTAACTTGTTGCCCTCATCAGTCTTTGTCTACGATTGACTTGAACCTTTAGCTCAACATTCCAACCTCCTCTTTCACCAGATCGTCTGCAGGTGCTAAGATACTTTAAGAAAAGATTCATTAAAGCCTTCCATGATACACCGCTTCGCTCAGAGTCGGGCGTCTGGATCTGAATCCTATCCTTTAAATATTCTCACCAAACGCATACAATATCAGTCATGAATTAATGAACAAAGGTGATTCAGATAAACAGTCAGTAGCTTTAGATTCCCTCCTCTCACACATGCAAGTACAAACATAGAGAACAAGATTTCACTCATGCTATCTCCCCACTGAACAACATACAGAGGGAAGAGAAAGGTTTCATCTCCATCTGCTGCCAGGAAATAGTCCATTTCTTATTCAGTATTTT
Organism: Antennarius striatus; assembly: GCF_040054535.1. NCBI lineage: Eukaryota > Metazoa > Chordata > Actinopteri > Lophiiformes > Antennariidae > Antennarius > Antennarius striatus. Next base: position 24,872,029 of record NC_090778.1, read on the forward strand.
CTCTTTGTCATTTGTGCATATATAAACTGTGAAATCTACTAAGGAGCGCTGAGGGTTGGGGAAACTGTGTCTTGCTCTCAGACAAAGGCCTCACTCCCAGACGTTGATCTGGCAAAACTTCTGTTCAACCCAGCTACATTTCACTTTCATAGCCGCTGTGAATAAATTGCATAATTCAGCATATTCCACTTTTTTTATGGATTGTGTAGCGGCTTAGTTGGGTAAGTTGCTGGCGTGGTTCATTTTGCGCTGATATATTGAGGTGTGAAACAACAGATGTGTGGGAATAATGTTACACCAAGAGTTGAAAACAATGCAAAACTTTGACACACCATGAAGTGTGCTAGGAAATATGAAATAAATGTCAATAAATGTTGGATTTCAAATGTAATCAAGCTTAATCAAGCTTAATTAGCTTTTAGAGCTGTGCAGATGATATTGTAACTCATTCATAGGTAAACTATCTAACTAATCCCATATATCCAATCCATGCATGCTGTAATAATACTGCAGAATATGCAGGGACAGAAATGCTTTTTACGTGGTTTGCCTTAGGTATAGGGATTAAACTTAACATTATTGAGGTTTTTTGCACAATCAAGCAAATGCATACGACTATCACACGGGAAGAAAGCACAGTGATGTAGCTGCATCATCGAGGTTATTTACTGAAAACCTTTTCATCAGAAATAATGGCTGCCCACACATCACATCAAGGTAACTGCAGTAGACTCATGTTTTAATGGACTTTCTTCTCCAGCGCAGGTGTAATGGAACATCAGGCAGAGAGAGGCACTATACTATAAGAAAAAAAATCCTACATCATCAATCGATATACCAAAACAGATTTGCTTTGGAAGAAATAGAACAGGTTCCAGCTTCCAGGTCATCCTCACTGAAATGATTATCTAAGGGGTCTACTGTAAGTATAGTAGCATTCCTGCTCCATTCACAGTGACAATATTAGCACTGGGCCACTATGGTTTTATTGTGCCTGTATATGTGTCTGTATGTGTGCGCGATTGTGCGTCTCAAGTCTTTGGTTTGGCGGCGCTCCATTACCACGCATCAGATCGGGGCTTCACTCTCTTACCATTTCAAACAGTTCCTTTTCCACGATGCTAATGGCAGTTTTAGGGGGTTAAGGAGATAAATAAATCCTTGCCGTCACCTCATTTAAAATTAAATGACACTTAATTATAGCTGTATGTGTTTTCAAACACTTTGCATAATTTATTGTTCTGCTTCATCCTAATCTGCAGATCCTTATCACTCGTGCTCTATTTTACCCCCCTCTGTCCTTATAATAAAATTATAATGCTCTCTCTCTTGGTTTTTCTCCCTTTCTTGCTGCCAACAGCGGTGTGAAAGAGATAAGGGGAGGCGATGAAGAGACGTTTTTAACTCGCATCTCACCTTGCGGGGATGCGATGCTGGAAAGGTCTATTGTCGACTCCTGAGTGCGTACATCTGCACACACTCATAGGCTTACCAACAGCCCTCGGGCGGCGCTGCATTTCACACAACCACAACACAAACACCGTCAAATTCTATGAAAAAAAAAAGTGCGGTAACATCATCACTCATTGATTGATTTGGTTGCAATCACATACATCACAGAAACAGTCCATTTTCTAACTTTTATCCGTACAGGTTTAAACTCTCCCTGCTTTGCATGCATGCTGCACATGCCCACACTTTAATTCATTTGTGGCGCTAATGTACCAGAAAGAACTAAGTACATTATTGACGGTAAAGTATAAGTGCGGTGTAGGTCAGGACTGTGGGTGAGGGGCACTACTTTACAGGGGGAGGCTACCGTCATCACCATCATTAAATGCCAGAACACATCAGTCATTTTCTCTCTTTTGAAAGGATGTTGGAATTTCGGTGCGATGCAAATGCGGCCTTGCCCACATTAGCATTTTTAAATCAGTGGATGGGTCAGATGGTGAGATGGAAGCTTATCAAAGGTTTGAATTAATATCCATGCGAAAGGAAACAGATGCACCTGATTCGATACAGAGACCAGAAACGCCTTGAGGTCAATGAAGAATCCAGTGGCGATGGATCCGAACACGTAGACGTGCGATCTATAACTCCTTCACCAATGAACGTTGATCGCTGTGAATTGGGAGGAGATTGTGTGCATGCCTGACAATATGCGTAGAGGGCTTTTTTCTTCCTCACACCCAGAAGGCATAGCTGTTATAGTCTCACCACAGCTATGTAATGGATGGAAGGAGCATACAGTTGTTGATGCTCTCTCCGGGCCTTCCATCCTGGGGCAGTCAATGGATCTGACAGGCTGAGCTTAGTACATAACATAGATCCCATGGTTGGACCATCCTGGCAGACGGATGCAATATTCACTACAAGCTGCATGTTTATTTTGGAAATGAAAGAAGAGCTCTGTATTTGATGCAGATTTTGTCACAATTGAATGATGGTTGAGGGTGTGTGGGTGTGTTTGTGTGTATGTGTGTGTATGGTAGTGGTGATACTGACCAGAGGGGTGAGAGTCAGGGTTGGTTGAGCCATTTAACAACTGGGTCACTTATACAAACTCAATCAATGACAACTGAGTCGATCCACGTTCACAACATTGGATTAATTGTAAATAAACTAATATTGTGTATATTAAGTTCAGACGGACAATGCGCTACATAATTACAATAAAGCAGATTGCCTGCCCTCAGAAATCCATCAATCATATACAGTAGAGCCAGTACAAACGTATTCCCCATAGAAAGCATAAAGATATTGCTATCGAGCTTTGGAAATGTCAGGGCAATGGGAACTCAGGCATTGTGCAATTACATAATGATTATTGCAAAAGTTTCTCCCCCTCACTCAGTGTGGCTGTAATATGCGGTGAATGGCCATGGGGGTTCATTAGTGAGAACAGGCTGCTGTTGAAAAGCTCTGGTTTCACCTCTGATCCCAGCTAATGTGATTTGGACCTGAGATTGGTGGAGGAGAGATTAGATGCTGGCTCACCTTAGGGTGGGAACCATAGAAGGAGACATACATCAATGTTGTTTGCTTTCAAACTCAAAAGTCTTCTTACCTCTAATTTGCTTGGGAGCATCTGCAAAAAAAAAAAAAAAAAAGTGTCTGGAAAGCGTTTGTAGTTTGATTTATTTTTCCGGCGACGCAGAGCCGCTTCTTAATCCACTCTGTTATATTTTGAAGTGTGTCATTTGCGCTTTTATAACAAATCGGCTGGTTTTGTTGCGCGTAGGACGGGAGAACTCGAGGATCGGCTAAGGATGACAACTGGGTTAGCATTCATTCCTCTCATTACCTCATGGCTTACCCTCATGGCCTGCACTGTCAGTCGCAATGTCATGCTACTCCTTCTTTCATTTCCTTTTCATTAAGCCAGTGCTCTTTCCATCACTTCTTAGCCTCGTGCTTATAGCCCCGCCACCTTCATCCACATACTCTTTGTGTCCCTCCACCTCCTCCATTATGTCTCTACCTCTTTCCTTCCTCTCCTTCCTCTCTCGCCCTTTCATTAGGTCATAGTTGTGGTGATTTGTCAAGAGTGGCTGTGTTGATTAATAGGCTGATGGAGCCCCTATATTTGGGGGCTGTCAGCAGGGCTCCGGAGTGCCAGGGCCGCCCCGCTGAGCTCCCTCACCACCCAGGTGGCCCCATTTGGGCTAAATGAGCTGTGAAGGGTCTCGGCTATGCCCGCCTGCCCCACACTAAGATGTTACGCACAAACACACACACATAGATTGGGAAAAGGCGCAAAATGCATGCGGGCATACATGCATACATACACACACACATACATCTGAGATGCACGCACACACGCAATCGCGTTCACGTACTCAACACCCCGGCTCTCGCTGCCACGCACCCCTGCTTTCCCACATGATTTGTCACACTCCATCAATAGACAATAAGTTACTGCCACTCTTGCCTGTCAATGGGGCCTGTCTTCAGCAGACCCCTCTGTGGTGTCTCCTAGCCTGGCGGAGGGGATAACAGACAGAGAGAAAGCAGTGAGCGTGTAGTACTTGAGCGTGAGGAAACAAGGGGGAATAAAAAGAAAGAGGGAGCGAATGAGGTGAAAAAAATAGTGCGTGCAGGAGAGAGAATAAAGACAGGTAGATGGACAGAGAGAAGGACGGGGATGCCGGAGATATTAAACAAATTGCATTACTGTGCACCCCCCATCCCAGTGGAGGGCTTACAGAGCTTGTCCTGACGCACAGCCAAGTAGCCAGGTTCAAGGAAATTGGAGTCTGAACCAGTGTGTGTGTGTGTGTGTGTGTGTGTGTGTGTGTGTGTGTGTGTGTGTGTGTGTGTGAAGTAACATGGTTCAGCTGCTCCGAGCCGGTGGCCTTGGCGTCGGAGGCGGGTTTGCGTGCATGAACGCGTGTGAATGCGAACGTTCCTCTTTGCAAGATTATTTTTGTTCCCCCTCCACCTCAACCCCCCAAGCCGCCCCCTGCCCGCCAAAACCGGGAGGGGTAGACCTTGGTGAATGAGATCATCCTGCCATATTTGCACCCACGCTCGCGCACAAGCGTACACGCCCCCCTCCATGATTCAATCTGATGATGGGTATTGGAGGGGAAACTTGGATCTGTGAAGGTCAGGAAAGTCTGAACAGTAACATCCACCTCTCCAGGCTACTGCCACCATCTCCACTCATCCACTGTCATTACCGCTGGCCGGCTTGCGCTCATTATCAACTTACTTCATCAAATACACTTCATTATCAGCTTGTCCTTATCGGACAGATGGGACGGACCCTCCAGCAAATGACAGAGTAACTAGTATAAAGCGATTCCTTTTAAAGTCTATTCAATGAACGGGTCATAACACATATAGTCATCCGCTATTAGTTTATCTGTGATTTACACTTGATTGGACATCTGGTGGAAGAAAAAGATTGGTATGTTTCTTCAGAAAATACGGTTTAATTGTACCAATGGCTATGTATTATAATTACATCTGAAGTGATTATAGTCATTATGAAGTCGTTATTTGAGACTGTTGAACATATGAAAGGCGGACGGGTACACTGGCTGAATAGACAGCTGTTACTGAAGATGTAAGTAACAGACAGCCCTATCACGCTGGCAATATGGACGACCATGAAATTAAGACTCAACGTATAGTAATTACAATGACAATGAGCTTTGTTCGATGTGTCAAGTATCAATCCAACACTTGCCAAGGCAGCTTTCATATCATAGCTAATAGGCAGTTGGCGGGCCGGGCCGTTACCAGAGACTGAACCGAACTATTCATAAGCTGGCCCTCGTTATTGTGCTTAGCAGTTGACATAACAGTAATACACACATCAGCTACATGTGCCCCCATGCAAATGAGTGCATTAGAGCAAATCTCGGAGAGCAGAGCACGGCCAATAAATCTAGCCGGGGGTGAGAAATGTAGCCTTTACCATGCGTGTCCAACCCCATCTATTTAACCTAATTACACACACCATACCAGGTAATAAAAGTCTGCATGCCATCAATTCTGACATCCCATCCAGGACACTGCAAGGAATGCCTATTAGGATCTATAAATCCTCGGGATAGTGATCTTCCCAAGGTGTGAAGTGTGTGAAAAGGTGTGTCTGTGGGAGGTTGTGTCTTCCCCCTTCAACCCTCACACATGTATAATGTGTGTGTGCATGACTGAATGTTTTTTCTTCTTCTTTTTTTTAACTATATCTGCTGGTAGTCCTTTTACAAAACTGTGTTCAGTTTTACAGAAAGAGATGAACCCAACGGTGGAGTTCAGCCATTCCAAATCTATCCTTTTTCTTTTTGGCCTTAATCCAAAGTGAAAAGACAAAACAACAAATAGCTGATTCAGACAGCACAACATGGGAGCAAAATCTTGGCTGTTGTTTTCCGAGCCAGGTGTTCACGTCGTTTGCTGATAGGCCCGTCTGTCACACCTGAGGCCGGGCGGAACGCGGCTGCAGGTACTTTCCCTTTCCAGTGTCACGCCTTGGGATTGGTTATAGAACACAGCAACGGGTTGCTGAATGGAGAACGCCGGTGTTTTAGCCATAGGCGGGTGGAGATAAATAGATGTGGTCACAGTATCTTCACTCACACTCTCTTCTCCTTTGTCTGCAGCACACCTGAGCTCCACCCGACCCCAACACTCCACCTGTGGATGTGGACGTGAGGCAGGTAGGGAGGGATGAAAGACGAATAGCCGAAAGGTGATGAATCCTATTGTTGGAGGTTGTTGCTATGATTCATTTTGACCTCCGACCTCTCTGGCTAATTGTAAGAATGAAGATTAATCATGTAAAGTATGGAATCATTACAGCATAAAGAGTTTACTTCATCTGCGTTGCTTAAAAGCAGCTCAAGCTCAGCTCAAGTTTAAATATTTGATATCATAAATGTTAGCAACAGCTCAACAACTTTTGTGAACATCATGTATCTCTACCCCCACCACCATTCGCCCACCCAGTCTGCAGTTTTGAGCTCTTAGAGAAAAAAAAAAAGAAAAGGAAGAAAAAGCAAATACAGGATCACCAAACCTGGATTTCCTTTGCAGGATGTCATCCGAGGAATTCAGTGGTAAAGCTAATCCATCAAACAGTGTAAGAAAGAATAGTGTGGGTGTGTGCGTTTTCTATTAAAAAGGATTACTCCATTACCAAAACAGAACAGACTTGAAAAGCCAGCTCAGAATAAACGGTTTGGTAAATTGATTTATGAGTGATGTATCGTCACGTAAGTCTAAAACTGTACTGGTTTTTTTGGGTAAGCGGAGGCATTGTGTCACAAACAATTACTGTTTTCATATAGCTGGGAAAAGATGCCTGAATTTGCAGCAGCTGTCAGAACATCAGGTCGAAGACGCTTAATGTTCGGGACTGATATAGGCATCTGGAAGGAGGAGGGGCTTCTGGCTCATTGTACTTTGTGATTATTGCGAAGAAGGTAAACCCAGAAATAGCTGTGAATACAAACACAATAAAGCACAAATAAAAAGATTTTTAAAACACCTGCACATATACAGTATTATTCGTGATTATAAAGAGAGCACACAATGCTAGTTAAACGGCGATTCGCCGTCGGTTCGTGAAGATTATGCGCATCTTCATTGTCATGTTTCGTGCATTGTGCCGACTTTCTACAAAGCTCCCCGGCTTCAAAGATGCTTCACAGCAATTGTCGTCTCAGTCACCTATTATAAACAATGCATTTTTAGAGAAAAGGCTGTAATTGTGCAAAAGTGTGGCACAAATGGCTTTCTAACACTACTGTATGCCTCCCCCGTAGACAGGACCCTGAAAGCTCTCGCCAATTGTACTTTTGCTTTCATCCAGCATAAAAGCTACCTTTGCCGTGTAGCTTTGGTGCGATACCTTTCCTTGCCTCTACCCCACACCCTCACCCACCTTGTTTCATATGAGTGCACATCCACAATGGCTTGAGTAATGGGTCCAAAATGCCTTTTCCCTGAGCAAAATCACTGTTTTTGTGGGTCATGTAGAGGTAACTTTCAGACCCGAGCAACTTGAACAGACTACCGCTATTAGTAATGCCGTTCTCATTCTAATTTAACAGCGAAAGCATTCTGCCTCGCAGGCCCCACCATTTAGCCTGGCTCAATGCGGTAGACACCCGTGATAGGGGAAAAGTAAGATGGAGTGAAAAACACACTGAGAAAAACACGAGAGGGTAGAGAAAGTGAGAACCCAGGTCAACTACGGAGCTTTTTCCTTGTTTGAAAACCATCATCATCCAAGAAAAAGCTTCGCTTCATTGCTGGGGGATTGTTGATCAGCCATAGATGGGGTTTTTTTTTTCTGCTGCAGGAGAAATTAGTATCAGAAGACCCTTAACACTCGTGCAATCTAAAATAACCTGGTGGCTGAGCGGTTTATCTTAAACACATCAAAGTTGGATGCTTTTAGTGCCAAACAGCCATCCTCATATGCTTCATGGTGTTGGAACTGGGATGTACAAAGCTGTTTGTTTCATTAGCTCAAAAGTTTTGACTATAAAGTTAGTGGTGTTGTTTTTGGCCGTAAATAAGACACCTCCTCTCTCTTTTCACCAATTATAACAGCTGTAAATGGATCATTGTCTCATTTCCATAGCATCTTCTACTCAGCCGTTGGTGCGAAGCCCTCGATCCAATATGAAAACATGTTGCGGGTGCAAGCACACGTGTGCACCTTTGTGCGTGTTCGGAAGAGAGAGCAGGCTGTAGACTGCGGCCACAGGGAAATCAAGGAGCACTTTGTCATGCATCCTTAAATGTGTGACACAGCGTCTCGTGAGACGGCGCCTGATTGGTCTACGAGGTATCTAAGAATGACGGATGAGTGATGGCGTCAAGGGGATATGGGGTGTGTGTTAGTTTTCTGTTGCATGCCTGTGTGTGTGTGTTTGCGCATGTGTGCGTGTTGGCTGGGGTGAAAGCGGTGACATGTCTGGGTGGCACCCTGTCAAAACCAGCTGGCAATGCTTTCTAATCCTGCCATGAGGGAGTCAAACACCAGCGTAGTGTCAGTTTTCAAGATCCCTGTTGTTTGAATGCATACGTGAAGCTACAATGACCACACAATGGGACTACAATCAAACTCCCTGACCAACAATGGGAACACAAACTGAAAAGTTTTCCATGGTGGATCAATAGATCTACGAAAAGAGAAAGTTTGGAGGAGACATTTTCCCGAAAAAGCAGAAATTAGAGATGTGTACCAATTCCAAAACTGATGCACCGCATCCCAAAAAAAGATGAAGACATCACTTAGTTTTAGAAATGCTCAGCATGCATGTGGAAATTTAACATGCTAAATGGCTCTAAAATGTAGTGCATGCACACGCTTTACACTCTTTACTGTCTTCACCCTGGAAGTTGTGACATCATTGATATCCAACAATAATTTGAGTGATCACCTCTTCAGCGCACGCTTCCACTCTTTATGTCGATCTGTCTCAGGTTGAACTCAGGACCAGAAAAGCCAGATGACCATCTGGATGCTGATTCACTTCAGGTTTTCATGCTGTCCAGGAGGGTCCAAGGTTACAAGGTCTTGTAAGGGACCCTTGAAGCGTTGAACTTTACCAAACGGTTCAATCTCATCTCGCCTCTACAAGAGGAAACCCTTTCCTTGATAAAACGGTGTCACATACAAACTTTTTAGGTTGTGGAATGTAAAAACTCAAATTCTTCATCTCTACATTATCGATCATGTGCAGCTTCTGCAATAAAGATCCAAACTCCGAAATCTAAATCGGAACGGGTATGATTACCGAGCATGTCTTTCACATTTATCACCTTTTAATAAGCTTTTGTCATAAGGGGGACAATGTCTGTCATTTTGACTTCACACTTGGACTTCGTCTGTTTGATTGTTGTTGGTTTTTTCCTCATCAGCAGGTAAGGACTGGCATGGAGTGAAAGAAAGCGCTTAACTTTTCTCTCCATGGTCTCTCGTTCTGATAGATGTTACAAGCTCTTACCACCCAAGAGGTGCAAAGAGAGGAAAAGAGAGAGAGAGAAAGAGAGACAGAGGGAAAGAGGAGGAGGATTTACGCTGGCACCGCATTTTTGTCCAATTAATAGATTGCCAGTGTGTTGCGTATTTTGCATGACAAAAGAGGGTAATATTAAACTGCCATTTGTAATGAAAATGCACTTTGCAAATTAAAAAGTGCAGAAACCCAATTTTTCCTACCTCTTTAGGAAATAAACAGTCCTTAACCAATTAGAGCGCATTGTAATAATTCCGTGATTTATTGCAGGTTGTTTAACTTTCAAAACTCGGCTAACCTATATTAAGGTCACAATCCATCATGTCTTGCATGGAGTGCTATGGAGTAATGGCTGTTGTATTAGCTGCTTTTGATGATAGTATGAAAGAAGTATTAGCACTTGTCAACAAAACTGCTTACAACATAACATTAGCATGCATGAGCTGTGTTGCCTATTCATTATCTTGGCAGCTCCACACACCCGGTTACTGCCTTATAAAACATTTTGCCAGACCTAAAGCACACACTCGCTGTTTGGTTTTGTGATAGAGCAGCAACATGCAAACCGTGGGGCGCTCTCTGGTTGCAATGCAAACAGGCACTGGAAAGATGAAACAGTCTCTGTCGCACAACAAATGCAGAAGCGAGACGGAGGACAGAGCAGGGAGGAAGAGAAGGAATGAGTGATGGGAGGGGGAAAAAGAAGATCACTCTCCGGTCTTTCCTTGATTATTCTCCATCAGTTAAGCTTCAGTTTCAGTGTTATAAACAGACAGTGTCCACTGGCTGACTGGGGAGGAGAGGGGGAGGAGGATGGAGAGGAGGAGGAGGAGACCAAGGGTGGGGAAGAGTGCAATGTGAAGTTACAAACTACAGCTACACATGAATGATGACTGGCAAGAAAAAAGTAATGACGGAAGAGAATGGGGATGAGTTTGTGTGTGCGTGTGTGTGTGTGTGTGTGTGTGTGTGTGTGTGTGTGTGTGTGTGTGTGTGTGTGTGTGTGCGTGCGTGTGTATGAATTCATCAGTTTAGGATCAATAAAGTATATCTTATCAAACTAGAGAGAAAGAGAGATTGATATGATTTTGATTTTTAAAATCACCTTTATTCATAAAAGTCGAAATACAAGATAGTCACGTTGACACAAAATCCAAAAGAAATTCACGCAAACAGGAACTCACATTTCAAAAACAAATTATATGAAATGTAGGAACATAAGCAAAACATACATGAATTAAACTAACCACTGACAGAGAGAGAGAGACAGAGACAGAGAGAAGCTGTGAGAGCTGTTGAGACAGATACAATGCGCGGAAAGAGAAAGAGAAAGCTTCGGTGGTTAGCAGTAAGTGATTTGAGAGAGGAAGCTGAACGTGATGAGGGGCTTGAGAGTGAGACATGCATTGAAATGGAGACGGGGAAAAGAGGGAGAAATAGATGTAAACACAGAGAAAGAGTTACAGCTGAAGGGCACGGCAGGGTACCAGCCAGGGAGAGAAAGATGCAGAGATGCAGGGCGGTGTGACATGGTGACATTTGCCTCCGCAAATGGGTTCTCTGGCTTTAGCCGCACAGTCTGGTGCGATGCCCCCCAACTGTGAGCCAAGAATGCACTTAGCTCAACAAGAGCAAATGAATGGCCCTGTTTTGACTTTTACCATAACACTCCTTCTCCCTGATAGCTGGTGCTGGGCAGAGTGATTCTGGAACAAAGGGATCCCTGCACGTTTAAACCCCTGCACAACGGTCTAATTAGTGTGTTAAATCAGAGGTGGCGTAATATGTGGATTCAGTCCTCAGCTCTCGTTCATGTAGCTCTCATTCTTCTGATGCAGTGGCGACTAAAATTAAAGAATGCGTTGGCGTGCGAGGCATCGTTAAAACTAGCAACATCCTGAAGGCATCAACAACAAATTTGAGATGAAAAGCAGAGAAGCAGAAGCTGATTTACCACCGATGGTCGTTTCTGGACATGCCAATGCCACCACATCGGATATTCAATAGAGCTCACAGGATTCTAACGCTATCTATGCTCAAAAAACACTCTTCCACTTCCTTAGCGACAAACACGCTAATTCTGTAGCATTAGTTTGAGCTGTTTTTTATGTTAAATAGTTAATATTATTTTCAAGGTCATAGTTGGATGACTGAGGTGGAAATGTGTGGAAAAGCACGTAGGTGATGTGAAATAATAGTGTAATGTTTACACACACACACGGGCGCACACACATACAGTACACGTGTTCAATGGGGCTAAATGCTTCCACTGCCAAGCATCCAGACAGACATGTATCGTCAAACATGTAAATGCGTCCCAGTGATTGAATGCTTGCTAAGCACGTTGCCTGGATCTGTGGCGCTCTCGCCGTTACATGTGTCTATGCGCCGCCTCTGATCACTCAGTGGCTTGACCTGCTCTGCATGTGCTGATGTCTAAATCTCTCTGCCTGCTTTCCTCTACGGCTCCGGCTCCCCGATGATTATTCATGTGCGTTTAACGCTCAAACAGCCCCTCATTAACTGTGTCTCGCTGGGCCATACGTTGGGCCAAATTACGCAGCTTTGACATACACAAACCAGCAGGGGAGGAGGGTGGGAGGGAGCCGCGCCGTTGGGATAAAAGGCCCAGCTCTCTACTTGGTGCTCTCCAACAATAGATAATGGCTGTGTATGTGTCTGTATGGTGTTTTAAAGCAATCAGCACTTTCACTTTTAGAGAAGCGGAGGGGGAAGGGTGGAGAAGTGGTAAAAACCGAGCCCTTTGACACATTCTATTTGAGGCGGAACTGTTGCACCTTAAATGCACCTCAACCGTCCTGTGCAAAAGTTCCGAAGGCAAAAATGGGAGGTCATTTCTGTGAATAATGGCGATTTGATGTCTGCTAAAGAACAAGCTAGCGTGGCGGCGACAAGGAGAAGGGGGGTAGTGATGTGACCCACAAGCGGGAAATTCAAAAAGCAGCCAGAAGCAGCTAGTGGCGACTCATAGAAAAGGATATTCACTTGATTATTTTCAAAAGCCTGGAGCTCCTTCCCCTCTGAGCAGAAGGACGCCACAAGGAAAAGAATTAAGTCATATATTTTAAATGTTTACAAAGCAGCATTCAACAAATATGTAAAACCTCACACACGAGGATGGATGCTTTCATAAATATCTATGCCTCTTTTGGTATCCTGACACGCTATCTAAAATCACACACTGCAGGCATTACGGAGGGTGTGAAAAAAACAGCGTTGGCATCGAGGAGGGCTTTCATTTTGTCGCTATTGTGTAATCTCCATGTAAAAAATTGAGAATTTGGCCTGGAGACGAGAGTTGTCTGGACTTAATGTAAAGGATTTGCATTACGAGTGATGAAGGATTTTATTTTTAATTGACTGGTATTATCTACACAAAGCTGCGATGCTTTATCGGTGTAGCTATCAGTGAGCATAATTAGAAAGACAATCAAGAAATAAACAGCAGACACAAGCAACTGTA